>NW_020664436.1:26067273-26073876 GCF_002925995.2 Terrapene triunguis
CTCGAGCGCCGCGCCGAACCAAAAAAAAAAACAAAAAAATCACCTGCCACCCCAAGATTGGCCGCCCCTTACAAGGTGCCGCCCCAAGCACGTGATTGGTCGGCTGGTGCCTGGAGCCGGCCCTGGCCTCTGGAGTGAGATCAGTTTTAGACCCTACACGGCTTAAGGTAGCTGTTAAGGATTCCTCTAGTGTAGATGAAGTACTAGCTCTGTCCGCCAATTCTATCCCCTTCTCCAGCAGGAAGGGGCATTCTGGGATGGGGGTTGAGTTGGGACCAAAGTACAATGTGTTCCAATGCTCCTGGCCAGTAGAGTGATCCTGTGAAGGCCAATATCTGATAGCCAGGGTTGGCTCAAGCATTTCTGCCGCCCCAAAAAAAAAAAAAAAAAAAAAAAGCTGCGATGGCGATCGGCGGTGGCAATTGGGAAAAAAAAAAAAGCCGTGATCGGCGGCGGCAGTTCAGCAACAGGTCCTTCGCTCCTTGAGGGACCTGCCGCCCCGGAATTGCCGCAGGTGCCGCCCCTCTCCCTTGGCCGCCCCAAGCACCTGCTTGTTAAGCTGGTGCCTGGAGCCGGCCCTGCTGATAGCCAAAGTTAGAGCAGAACTGAGGTTGCTGTAACTTGCACTAGGGTTTGTTTGGGACTGCCAATATTTGGAAGAATGTTAAGGCACTCACCCTATATATACCCTATGGTGGATAAAGTCCAATATTTTCCATAATCTCTCATTTAATCCCCATCTTCCATAACTTTTTGGTGTAATACTATTACTATCTGTTTGTGGAGGCAGTTGTCTTGTGGAAATCAACCTATTAATTTCACATACCTCACTAAACACACATTTTTGTAGTCACACAGAAAGAAAGCACATAATTTTTAAAACTATGGCAAAGTTCTACCATGCATGGTGATCAGGCCAGATATCACAGACATTTTGGAAACCAATTCAACATCTTCGAAAAGAGATCACCAGAGTAGATGCATTTCTAATCCAAACACTTTGCTATTAAGTATTTTCCCAAACATCCCCATAAGATTATGCTCCCACCTATTCATGGCCACCAAAAGTGATAGGTAGCCAATGTCAGAGTATCTTAGTTGAAAAATGAAACTAACGTGTGGGAAATTTCCTATGGTAATACTAATCAAATGTCCGTAAAACAGATATTAGGACTAGATGGCCCTATGGTTCCATCTACAACGCCTAATGTAACTAACTTCATCCATACTTAAACACTTCAGGTAAAAAAGTAGAGGCAGTTAGTGCACTGAATTTTCTTCATAAAGTCTGCACAAAATAAAAGTAAACATGTATGACAGACATTTTGAGAAATAGCCCATCAGAAATCACTGCCATTGGAATGCTGTAAATGTCATATTCAATGTTCACTTCATATTCTTTTCTTTTTCTTTACAGCATGAACTAATTTTTCAAGTATTTAAAGATATAAAATAACATAATATAACACATGAAACAATGTATCTAGTTATGTGACCCCATCACGAAATTATCTGAATATTAATTTTATTGTATCAGTCTTGCATGTATGTGAGTAGTACTTTTCAGTCTAAAATATCTCAAAATGCTGTGTAAACACACACGCACAGAGAATATAAAGCTGGAGTTCAGGAATGTTAGTGCCTCAGTATCTGATCACTTAATTATGGTGATGAGCACAGTATAAAAGCCTATATAGAATAGCATAATCAGAATTTCATTAACCAAATTTGAATTTAGACAGGATTGTGTGTGTGTAAGAATCCTGATCTTGAGAAAGTTCTGTGAGATTTTAATGATCAGATTTTGGCTAACTTTCCTAATATGTCTATCTGTAAATGTAAAATACTAAATGCAAGAAATAGCTTAGTGAAATATTTGAAAAATAAAGAAATCACAGGGCTATGTTCTAAGTGATGGTATAAAATGGGACTATAGATCATATAAACTTCGGGGGAGTATGACATTAAATATTATTCTTTCACCTGAACAAGTTTCTGTTAGGATTCCATAGATACGGTGTTAGAAGGGACTTGAGAATTTCCAAGAAATTGTACTGTAAACCAAATGATAGGTTAGGTCTGGCAGCATTTTGTTATATCTGGGGCATGTAACTAATTCCTTTTGGTGCTTTTAAGTAGAGTTAATATTCCTTGCTATTACCTTTTCAACTTCATATAACATTTATAAATATAATTTATCTCTTTACTAAGGACATGGCCTAATATCCAAGGTGAAAACATACTGCAAAAACATATTTTAGTTGGGGGGGAAATGCCCACAAGTTTCAGTTACCATTTGCAGATTGGCTGATAATATCAGAACAAATGTGGTGTTGTTTAAGTGCTAATATATTTTTCCAGTAGGCTGTACTGTCTGCTTTAGTTAAGTATCTGTCAAGTTTCAGCTTTTTCTCTCTTAAAAAAAAAATGAAGGACAGCTCAGTTCTGTCTCCCATAATAAATTCATGAGGATTTCCAGCCTCCTTTGGCCTCTCTGATGCAGTGTCTGTGGTTTTTTAATGTGAAGTATGAACTATTGCTTTTTTTTCTTACAAAGCACACATGAATCCAGACACAATTAATAAATTTCAGTTACGTGAAAATTTGATGTTTTCTCTTAAATAAAACTTTTGAGATTGTTCCATCAATATTGTATGTATGTAGATATCTTACAATAGTTTAGTCAACTGAAGTATTTCCCCCCCTCTAAGTACACGCTTGTTCCAAATTTTGGATCCAAATTATCTTTATAGTTGAAGACTGGAACAAATTCTGTCTACAAATGACTCAACTTCAAAATGTTTTCTTTGCATTGCAGAATATGATACACTCTCCATTGGAAAGCTGCTTGCCTGGCTGGCTTACCTAATTTCCCCACTTACTTAGCAGGCAGTATGCAGCAGTACATAAGAAGGGCCATACTGGGTCAGACCAAAGGTCCATCTAGCCCAGTATCCTGTCTTCCGACAGTGGCCAATGCCACTTACCCCAGAGGGAAAGAACAGAACAGGCAATCACCAAGTGATCCATTCCCTGGCACCCACTCCCAGTCTGTGGCAAACAGAGGCTAGGGACACCATCCCTGCCCATGTTGGCTAAATAGCCATTGATGGACCTATCCTCCATGAATTTATCTAGCTCTTTTTTGAACCCTGTTATAGTCTTGGCCTTCACAACATCCTCTGACAAAGAGTTCCACAGGTTGACGGTACGTTGTGTGAAGAAATATTGCCAATTAATTTCATTTGGTGACCCCTAGTTTTTGTGTTATGAGAAGGAGTAAATAACACTTCCTTATTTACTTTCCAGTCATGATTTTATAGACCTCTATCATATCCCCCCTTAGTTGTCTCTTTTCCAAGCTGAAAAGTCCCAGTCTTATTAACCTCTCCTCATATGGAAGCTGTTCCATATCCCTAATCATTTTTGTTGCCCTTTTCTGTATCTTTTCTAATTCCAATATATCTTTTCTGAGATGGGGCGATGACTTCTGCACGCAGTGGGCAAGATGTGGGCGTACCAGGGATTTATATAGAGGCAATATGATATTTTCTGTCTTATTATCTATCCTTAATGATTCCCAACATTGTTAGCTTTTTTGACTGCCACTGCACACTAAGTGGATGTTTCAGAGAACTATCCACAATGACTCCAAGATCTTTTTCTTGAGTTACGTGCGTAACTCTTGAGTTACATGCGTAAGTAATCTTTCCATTACATGCATCTGACGAAGTGGGTATTCACCCACGAAAGCTTATGCTCCAATACATCTGTTAGTCTTAAAGGTGCCACAGGAGACTCTGTTGCTTTTCTTGAGTAGTAACAACTAATTTAGTACCCATCATTTTATATGTATAGTTGGGATTATGTTTTCCAGTGTGCATTACTTTGCATTTATCAACATTGAATTTCATCTGCCATTTTTGTTGCCCTTTCACCCAGATTTGTGAGTTCCCTTTAACTCTTCACAGTCTGCTTTGGACCTAACTATCTTGAGTAGTATCTTAACTGTTTTAAGTATCTTGAGTATTATTTCATGCTTGCACAGCTTGTTACTCTTAGATTCTGAAAGATAGCTCTTTAAAAGTTATTGTAAAAATGTTAATAGTATCCCTCAATTAATTTAAGTTCATTGTTTCATTATTCCAATAAGGTCTGCATAGATAAAAACCTGTGATAAAAATCTCTGCATAGAATCCATCTCATATGTAATTATTAAAATACATTTATATATCTCCTGCTTAGAGTATCCTTTCCTCTTGAAAATATTGAAGATATTCTGTATCATTTAAGACTGTTGACTTTGCTCTGATCTGCAAATGTTTTCCTTAGAGGAAGGTAGATTACTCAATAGTAAAATGAACTTTCAGGCTGTGGGGAAAATGAGACAGGAAGAATCTAGAAATAAGACATTCTTGAGCTCCAGCATATTGCATTGCTCCAGCATATTGCATCTGAATGAACCCATGCTTTCACACTTTCTGCAGTTGAGAGATTTGATGTGTATAACACACCAAAGTATAACAATGAATCAATGTCAAACAGCAACAAAAAAGTGTTATCTGTTCCTTTCCAGTGGGACAGCAAGTTACTGCATGAACAAACAGATATGCAAGAGAATTTCAGATCTGACAGGAGTACTTAAAACCAGGGCCGGCTCCAGGCACCAGCTTGGCAAGCAGGTGCTTGGGGCGGCCACTCCTGAGAGGGGCGGCAGGTCCAGCTATTCGGCGGACGGTCCCTCACTCTTGCTCGGGGCGAAGGACCTTCCGCCGAATTGCTGCCGCAGATCGCGATCGCGGCTTTTTTGGTGGGGGGGGGGGGCTGCTTGGGGCGGCCAAAACCCTGGAGCCGGCCCTGCTTAAAACAGCTTTATTTTAAAGCAGGGAAATCATTATTAACTCTTGATGGTACTGTACTGATTTTACAGTCAACACTTGAATAAAGAGGTGAAGTTGTTGTGTAATAGAAAGACCCACCTGACTGCCTGCAATGAACTAAGGAATTCCCCAGTAATGCTAACAATTCTGACCTCCTCCAATAGGGAATGTAAACCAAAGAGCATGGTGGAGCCGGGAAGATAAAGAAGCTGCTCTCTTACTCTGAAGGAGTGAGGGTAGCTTCCCAGCTGAAGAAAACCAATTTCATCTATAATTCCAGATTTGGACTAGGGACGAGAGATGCTTTTTTACATAGGTGCTTTGGATGGAGGAACCTTAAAGGGGCAAAAGATTTCTTCATCTACTCTTGTAAATAAGCTGAACAATAGGCTGGTACCAATTTAGCGGACCCCACTGTGGCTGCCTGGCCTGTCATAGTGCCTTATTGCAGAAGTGAAAAATATTACTATAGTCTTGAAGCTCCCAATTCTGTAACCACTGCCTGTTCCATTGAGTTATTTTAGGAGTTTTAATGTACAGTGATACCAAAGAAGAGGTGCCAAAGAACAGAATATAAAAGGCAATGTTGAAAACCATTTATTTTGGGTTATCAGAATACTATACATTGGATGGCAAGCTGGTTTAGAAGAGATCATGAAAAATTAAGGATTTGCAGTTGTCATTGGAATTAAATTATTTTAATTGTATGCATGATGGATTAGAATACCTTTAAAAATAGAGGACAAAAAGATATTAAATCAAGGGAAATTATACACATCTCCAGGGAAATGTTTGTTTTTCATTTTGAATCTTGTGATAGACTACTACTTAAAAACAATGCATGAACATTGAGGTGTTGGTAGAAACACCATAGTTAAAGTTGCACAGAGACTTGAATTTAGTGTGGGTTGCATCCTTTTATTATGTATGAAAAAATTTGTAGCACATCAAACTTGCAATAGGGCTGAGTAAGCATGGACATTAGCTTGCTTCCCCTATTCATCCTGCTTTTCCATCTGTGCTGCTCTGCCTTGCCCTTGGCTGCCATTCTCAGGTTGTCTCCCCAGCATCACAATGCATCTTCTGTTCCCTGCTCCCCTGCAGTCATAAATATTTAACTATGTATGTGTTTACAAAAGGAATGTGGAAAAGGGGGCTGTCAAGGCTGGATCCCCACTTTGAACTTTAGGGTTCAAATGTAGGGGCCTGCATGAAAACTTCTAAGCTTATCTACCAGCTTAGCTTTGGTCCGCTGCCACCATCACAAGAATTCCCTCCCTGGGAAGCCTTGAGAAACCTTTCACCAATTCCCTGGTGAACACAGATCCAAACCCCCTTGGATCTTAAAACAAGGAGAAATTAACCATCCCCCCTCCTTCCTCCCACCCTCCTTTCACCAACTCCTGGTGAATGCAGATCCAAACCCCCTTGGATCTGAAAACAAGGAGAAATCAATCTGGTTCTTAAAAAAGAAGGCTTTAATTAAAGAAAAAGGTAAAAATCATCTCTGTAAAATCAGTATGGAGAATAACTTTACAGGGTAATCAAACTTAAAGAGCTCAGAGGACCCCCCTCTGTCTTAGGTTCAAAGTACAGCAAACAAAGATACACACTCTGGTAAAAAGGTACATTTACAAGTTGAGAAAACAAAGTAAATCTAAGACGCCTTGCCTGTCTTTTACTTACTAGTTTGAAATAGGAGAGACTTGTTTAGAAAGATGGG
>NW_020664436.1:26073886-26080462 GCF_002925995.2 Terrapene triunguis
GTCTCTGTACACAGAGAGCTGTTACCCTTCCCTTTATAGTTATGACAGGGGCATAGAGGGGAAGTATTGAAAGGATTAAGGAGGGGTGGTGCTGGTAAACGGGAGGCCATGAAGTAGATGCAAGGGCCAAAGGTGTTCTAGTGAATGAGTGATGTTCTAGAAGTATGGAGTGACTCGTGGGACCTTGCGTGTGGAGAGGGCATTTAGGGGATGAGGGTGCCATATTATGGTGGGAGCGCAGTAGTCCAGGGGTGAAGAGGTAGATTTCAGGAGATGAGCATAGACCCACACACTATGTTAATGTGGTTTATTTCTTCCCTTCTGGTCTCTTCCACATAGGAGGTTCATGTGTCTGCTACAGTTGCCAGCTAGAGGATTGAACGTAAGTGGGAGGCCACCCCCCAGCTAACAAACACAAAACAAATAAACCAACCATGTCCCCTTTAAGAAAGCACCCAAACCAGCCCCAGGTAGCAGAGTTCCTAGTTATCTTATTGTTCTAGGAAGCGGGCAGGCTTTCTCCCTTTCCCTTAGATGTTAGCTCAGGGAAGAATCACTTAGCCCAATCCATAAGATCCTTCCCTCAGAACCCTGAGTCAGAGCAACCAAATGTATAATTAGAAAACAAAGTTTAAGGCCTGGGTCAGACTAGTATTCTGAAGCCCAGGAGAATCCAGCATGGCTTCTGGTCCTCTTTCTTCTGCTCAGCTTCTTTTTCCTATTTGTTTATATCCCCAGGGTGGGGCAGAGTACTCCTTGATTGTGCCCTGGCCGTAACCTCCCGATTATCCCTCAAAGGGGTAGTACACCCTTCCAGAAGAACTAAACGTCAGATTTTCAAGAATACCTGAGTAATTTAGCCTCAAATGCCTAAATGTATTTTGAAAATGGGACTTAGCCTCTTAATTCATTTAGGAGATTTTGAAAATTTTACCCATAGGGCCCTTTAGCTCAAGCAGTGGAAGCCTTAGTTGTCATGTGAGAAGTCTGGAATTCCATCTCTGCTGATGATCCATGATGGATGGTCATAACAAGTGGCAGGGAATAGTTTGCTTCCCGGTATAGAGGCAGCTGGAGTAGTGAGTGTGGCCCGGAGGAGGTGAGCAGTCTCTCTTTATTTGCTGTCTCCTCCCCTGTGCAACCCTGCCTAGTGTGGCTAGCCTTGTGACAGCCAGCCTTCTGGGAGGGATGAAAGATGTAGCAGAAATATAGGATTGTATGCACGCACTCTGAATATAAAATTGTTTCCTGAGTCATAATCATATTTTTAAGGCATATTTTAGTTAATTTAGCTTCTGTTATTTCAGTGTTGAAAGTACTTATGTACATCTATAAGGTTTGACAAAGGCAGGTATTGTTGTTCCTGGAATGTGGTGAACCACTGAGAAATCAGAATGGCTGAACTCGCATCTCTGTACATCATCTTTTTGATTAGATAAATTCCTTTTTTGATTAGTATATTTACATGCTTTTAAAATAAATCAAAGCTTTTCTTTGTAATACTGTATACATTTGCACTCATCTGCTGCTCTGTACTGCCAAACCACACAGTTCTTCCAGACCTTGAGGTCTGAGGGGAACAGGTACATTGAACTGTTAAAGAAGACTAAGCATTTATAGTTATATTTGCTTAGTATGGAATTGAATCTGTTTGATTACCTTACTGTTGCATCAGAATTCCATTTTTGTTGGTTGATTGCTTAAGATGACACTGTCTCCATTGATAGTTTACATTTGTTTATGTAAAATATTAGCATTACTGCTAATAGTGGTTACAATGACTTAATCATTCTTAGTGGTTTATATTAGCAAATTTTTCTTAACATGTTAGAGAAGAGCTATTGGATGAATTCCACCCATGATAAAATTGTATGAAAACAGACATTTTACTCCTTCCAGTGGTCTGGATCATAATATATGAGTCCATTGTGCATTGTCTAGTTTTGCGTCTGTTTTTGTAAAATGCCAACACCATCATAGCAGATAGAGGTAGACTAATAGAGATGGATTTGAGAAACCAAAGTGCTAAATAATCAGTCAAAATATAATGTTGTAGACAGTTATTAGAGCTGGATCATTAACATTGACAGTTTCCATTTTCAAATGTGTTGGTCATCTGTTAATTTCTCAAACTTTCACCCTTTAGGCTAACATTTTCCAGGTCTAGTCTTATCCAAAGTGGTGTCTTTCTTTCCAAATGAAAAAAGAAATGTTCAGCCACTTTCAAGTAGGAAGTGAGTGAAAAGAGCTGCTTTACTGTTTGTTTAGTTTGTTTGTTTTTGGCTATCTTATCTTGAACAGCTCAAGTACCTCAGCAGTCTGTAGTAGAAGCTTGACATTTGGCAGGGACATAGTCCTTAGGTTGCAGATGTGCCTTGAATTGATCCAATGAAAATCTATTTTGACTTTGTCAAATGAGGAAGGTTTAAATAAAAATACTATGTATACATGCATTAGACCCCTACCTCCTTCATTTCCAAAGTGGGATATTTGGGAAGAAAGTGAGCCAGGGACCTTGAGACTTGTGCCTCATATGTTTGGTGTACAGTTAAATTAAATGGGGGCCTGTGGCAGGGCAGTTGACTCACCGGAGCGGCGCCTCCTGCTGGTTGTCTCAGGAATTAGCTCTTCCAGCCCAGAGTGCCCTCTGCAGACCTGTGTCTCACCTGCTGCTGCCCCCCGTGTCCCTCCTGGGCCCCAGTGCCCTTCAATCAGGGTTCTGCCCCCAGACGTAACTCCTAATCTGGGTCTCCCCACCTAGGGGAACCCCCAATCCCCTATCCACACCTTGCCTCAGTGGTTACTGCCAGTCATCATCTAGCCCTTGCTCCTTGGGGCAGACTGCAGTCTGTAAACCACTCATCAGCGGGGGGGGGGGAGGGTTAGACCAGCTGCCTCTGCCTATATCTGGGCTGCCCCTCTGCAGCCCTAGTACTCTTTTGTGGGCCCTTAGTTTGGCCTGCAGCCTGGGGCTTTGCTAGGTTGGAGCTCCCCAGCTCCCTCTGCCCTTCCCCAGCACTGCCCCACCCTAGGTACCCTCCTCAGCTTCCCAGGCAGCCAGGCCCTTCTCTCTCATGAAGCTAGAGAGAGCATCTGTCTCTTGAGTGCCTGGCTCACAGCCCTTTTATAGGGCCAGCTATGGCCTGATTGGGGCATGGCCTCAGCTGTGGCTGCTTCCCCAATCAGCCTTTCCCCAACCACAGCCCTTTCCAGGGCTGCTTTTAACCCCTCCGGGCAGGAGTGGGGTGACCACCCCGCTACAGGGCCTAAAATTGAAAAGTAAAGATAAAAATAAATGTTGAACACCAGTTTCGTTCACTTTTCACCTTCCAATCTGCATGCTGAATGAGGCATACTGTTATATATGGCATATATGTTAATAGACAGGGCAGCAGAGGTTCTCCAAGAGCAAGGTAGACAGCCCTCACTGTATTGACTTTGCAACTGTGGGGCAAAGTTCTGCTGTGGAGTTGAGAAGTCATTGGGAATTTTGCTTGATTAAGGATGCCCTTGGTCTCTTTTGACCCATGGAGTGGCTGAATGTAGTCTTGACTCAGACTTTGCCACATAGCAGGGCAATGACTTTCTAGGATGGCACTGTTCCTATTTATATAAGTCTTTAGAAGAGAATAAACTTATCCTTTTCAATTTTCAATGCAGATTATTGTGGTTTAGTACACTAATTGTGGGTTGGTACACTTTCCTTATGTACACACCATTCAAAGAGTTCGTTCATTAGATAACAATTTTTAAAATCCAAGTATTTGTCATCATATTTTGAAGAAAGCTTCAGTTCTAACTAACAGTGCCAAATATAAGTGCAGCAAGTAATGCCAAATATCATTAGTATTTCCAACCACATTCAGAAGTGGTTAGAAGGCTTTATAATAAAATGTTTCTATTCAGCAAGAATATTTATCTCAGCTTGAAACTGTTAAAGTTTGGGAAGGTGGGAAAGTAGGATGCAGTCGAACATCTGAAAATGAACTTGTTGACATTCAGTCAATTAACATTTTAAATGTGAGGAAAGTTCCTGGTATGCAGGGAAAATACAGCTGCTTCTCAACTCTGGTTTGGAAAACTCATTGAAGATGCAGTTCCATTCTAGTTTCTGTTTCTGTATATGAAGCGCAGGATGCTCTATGGCAAAAGAGTCTGCCTAAGGGAATTCTAGCATGTCAATAATACAGAAGTTCTATTTTCCATACCTTTAACTTCTTGCTGTTAACACTCCTGTGTAGTTGTTCTCACTATAACCATGGCATTGCTATGTTCTAGCTGGTGCTACTTTTAAATGGGGAGTGGGGAGAGTGTTCCTCAAAGTGCCATTCTGGGAACATGTATTTTTAAAACATTAAATTAGTATAGTTCCCTAAATAAAAACACACAATCTGACATACCACTGTAGAGAAAGCTTACAGGCCACTACAATAAGTCAGTGTTCTACTGGTGTTTTTTACATGTATTATAACATTTCATTGCCAGGTGAGAAGTTAATTTAGTCCCAATTGTTTCCTGCCAATAGAGCTGAGTAAACATCTTTTCATACCTAGATCCCATGTATGATCTGATAAGAGGTTAGGACACAGCTAGCTAGATCTGGCATGACACTCTGGCAGTGGAATGGCGAGGGTCAACAACGAGAGATGATAAAGTAGGAAAGAAAGCAATATGGAGAAGTATGCAGATGAGAGTGCATTGGGTAGAGGCAGGGAGAGAAGCCCTCCTTGCTGAAAGAAAGTGGGGAATACCAGGAGAAAGAGAGAACTTCACACCTTAGTCAAATTCCAAGCATCTACACAAGGATGTTTCTTGGCGGCCAGATCCAGCCAGTTTATTACTTCTTCGGACACTAAAGTGCCACAAAGTGGCTAGAACCTGGCCATGAATTGGGCCCATTATGTCTATTTACACATTTGAACAGATTATTTTCCTCTGAGTTCTGTTGGGGCCTGTGCAACAAAATAAGAGGGTGGGGTTTTTTGTTTTTTGTTTTGTTTTAAATAGTAACTCCCCTACACGTGGGTCTGCTGGGCTAATGAACTTTTCTGTGATTAAAAAAGCGTTACAGACTTTGTGAAACCACAGCATATAGCTAAAAACCTCACTTCTCCCGCTCTCCTTTATAGATTGGCTTCATGCTGTAGACCAGGGGTCAGCAACCTTTCAGAAGTGGTGTGCCGAATCTTCATTTATTCACTCTAATTTAAGGTTGCGTGTGCCAATAATACATTTTAACATTTTTAGAAGGTCTCTTTCTATAAGTCTATAATACATAACTAAACTATTGTTGTATGTAAAGTAAATAAGGTTTTTAAAATGTTTAAGAAGCTTCATTTAAAATTAAATTAAAATGCAGAGCCCCCCGGACCGGTGGCCAGGACCCGGGCAGTGTGAGTGCCACTGAAAATCAGGTCATCTGTGTAGTGAGTGTTAGCATGTCACATAAGAGTAGCAATCAGCAATCCCTAGGCAGAGCTGGATGGACCCAAGAAAAATAAATGTTTTAAATTAACATTTTGCTGAATGCCCATGGAGGCATACAATTGCATATTGCTGTAGTTGAAGTAATTTGATCAAAATAATTTATGGGTTATAGGTTACTTTAAAAGAAATATATATATAAAATCTGTAGAGCAGTTGCTGTGACATCAATAAGTCATCCAAACAAAATATTAAGCCCTGAATATGTGAAACTTAAAGAGATGACAGAATTAAAGAATAATAGCTGTCTGTAGCTATGGTCTGAATCCATCACAGTGTGTCTCTTCCAACTTGTAGATCTGTGCTGATCATGCTCCTTTGGGGATAAACAAATAATGATTTCTCCAGGCTTCTCCTTCTCTAAGTCTGAGCAGGAGACAAAACTTCTTGGCTGTGTTATTAAACAACTTTATCCAACATTGACATCTTTCATTAGTAACTTTCAAGAATTAATGCTCAGATTGTTTAAGCTAGAAATATACCCTACATGCATTAATGCAAATAATGCCTGACATGTACTTCCATTATAATGCCCTGTAAGCATCTTAGAAAGATTAAAGTTCTTGCTGCGCTTGCTTTTCTATAGTTATTTCCATTATAATTCAAACATCGTTTTCACTTCCCCTTCCACATTTACACATTTAGTTTTGCACAATGGAAATGACTTTGTGACGGGATCCCCAGCAGGGCCGGCTCTAGGCACCAGCCAAACAAGCTGGTGCTTGGGGCGGCACATTTTTAGGGGCGGCATGGCCGGCGCCAGAATGCCACCCCTAAAAATGTGCCGCGGCCGCCCTAGCTCACCTCCGCTGCTGCTGCCTGGGAGGAAGGGGGAGATCTCAAGTGGCCGTGGCGCGCGAAACAGCTGTTTCGCGCGCTGCTGCTCCCCCTCCCTCCCAGGATTCAGAGCCTGGGAGAGAGGGGGAGGAGCGGCGCCTGCGCCGCGGCCGCTCGGAGTCTCCCCCTCCCTCTCAGGCTCTCAAACCTGGGAGGGCGGGGGAGATCCCGAGCGGCCGTTTCGCGCGCCGCTGCTCCCCCTCCCTCCCAGGCTTGAGAGCCCGGGGGGAGGAGGCAGGGCTGGGGATTTGGGGA
>NW_020664436.1:26080562-26253979 GCF_002925995.2 Terrapene triunguis
CCCTCCCTCCCAGGCTTTTAAACCTGGGAGGGAGGGGGAGATCCCGAGCGGCTGTTTCGCGTGCCGCTGCTCCCCCTCCCTCCCAGGCTTGAGAGCCCGGCGGGAGGAGGCAGGGCTGGGGATTTGGGGAAGGGGCGGAGTTGAGGCGGGGCCGGGGGGGGGCGGCCAAAATTGTTTTTGCCTTGGGCGGCAAAAATCCTAGAGCCGGCCCTGATCCCCAGGGTGCAGCCTGGGACTGTGGGACCGCTGTGCCCCTTTATCTCTCCAGCCTGGGCTGTCTCTCACAATGCTTTGCTGGTGACAAGCAGCAAGTCCCTCGAGGCACTGTTATCAGTCAACACAACAGCATGTGGAGCCCCACACCCAGCTAGATTGCATGAGCCACTCATGAATCACACAGAGAAAGGCACCACCCAAATCCCCCCAGCTCCTAGCCTGGTACCTCAGGAATATACCGTCTTGCACTGCTCAAGATGAGCAGTGCAAATTTATTAATTGGTTCGCCACTTCATTAATGGAAAGTGGATGTACACCAGCCTTTGAAAACCTGAGCAACCACCCTTACCAAACACTTCAGGCAAACTCACTGGTAAAGATGAATAGTTAAATTTATTGACTACAAAAGATAGATTTTTAAGTCATTATAAGTGTTAGGCAAAAAGTCAGAGTTAGTTACCAAAATAAAATATAAGCACGCAGTCTAAACTCTCAACCCTATTAGACTGAGCAACATCTAGATTAAGCAGTTTTTCTCACCCTACTGGATATTGCAGTTGATAGTACACAGGTTTCACCCTTGAAACCTGGGCCAGTCCCCTCAGTTGGTGTCTTCAGTCTTCTCTGAGTATCCTTGTTGCTTGCAACATAGGTGGGGGCAGGAGAAAGGTGAAGCATGGGCCCCCTGTGTTCTATTTTATGCCCTTAGTCTACGTGCTTGAGTCTGCTTGGCATTGCTGAGTCCCTAGGCGAGGTTGAGAAATTCTCCTGGTGTGGCCTTATGCAGCTGAGTCATTGAATTGTAGCTCTTCCCTTGCTGGATACTGGCTGTTGGTTGTTTGACACCCAGCCCGGGCGTTGGTTACTTTCCTTGCTGTTGTCTCTAGGGAGCTAGTATCTGGCTGATTCCCCAACTTACAACATGTTTTAGTGACAACCATACAACACAATCTCATAACTTCATATGCACTAAAGATATACATATTTAGATAGAACGGTGACTTTCAGCAGATTATAACCTTTTCCCTGATACCTCACATGCCATGCTTATATGCAATATCACAATTATATACAGATGAGGAATATGGGGGTTACAAGACACTCCCCCAAGGTATAGTATGTCACAGATTTCTGTATGCGACCATCAAAGATAGCCGGGTGAAGAGCCAAGATGATATCTGCAGTATTTTGCAAATATCCCAAATATTTTAGCAGTATGCATTCATCTGGAAAGGCAAGCTGATCACTTATTAATGGCACAAATATGTATGGATAATGAGACCAGACAGAATGATTGTAGATCAGGGATGGACAAACTTTTTGGCCCGAGGGCCACATCTGGGTATGGAAATTGTATGGCGGGCCGTGAATGCTCATGAAATTGGGGGTTGTGATGCAGGAGGGGATGAGGGCTCTGGCTTGGGATGCGGGCTCTGGGGTGGGGCTGGGGATGAGGGGTTGGGGGTGCAGGAGGGTGTTCCGGGCTGGGAACAAGGGGTTCAGAGGGCGGGAGGGGGATCAGGGCTGAGGCAGGGGTTTGGGGCACGGGAGGGGGTCAGGAGTGCAGGCTTCCAGTGGCGCTTACCTCAAGCAGCTCCCAGAAGCAGCGGCACGTTCCCCCCTCCGGCTCCTATGTGGAGGCATGGCCAGGCAGCTCTGCGTGCTGCCCTATCTGCAGGTGCTGCCCCTGCAGCTCCCATTGGCCACAGTTCCCAGCCAATGGGAGCTGCGGAGCCGGCGCTTCGGGTGGGGACAGCGTGCGAAGCCCCCTGGCTGCCCCTATGAATAGGAGACGGAGGGGGGACATGCCATTGCTTCCAGGAGCCGCTCGGAGCAGAGCAAGCACCAGACCCTGCTCCCCGGTAGGAGCTCGAGGGCCAGATTAGAACATCTGGAGGGCCTGATGCGTCCCCCAGGCCGTAGTTTGCCCACCCCTGTTGTAGATAAATTCAAGCATAGGTGAGACATATGGGGTTTAATTTACTTCTGCAGGTGCAGAAAGAGGAAATGTGAGAGAGATTCTGGCAGGGTCTCTGTAGGAGACTCACCAGTAAAGATGCCATTGGAAATACACTGAACTCTTCCCCTCTTCATCACTATCCAGAGGAACAATGTGACAGCTTTTATAAGGGCATAATGTGTGTGTTATCCCTCCCTCTGCCTCTCCCTCCCTTCTGCTCTAGCATGTGCTCCCCCAGTGTATCTGGAGAAATTCTCGCTGAGTTATGTAACAATCATTTTACCCTCTTGTAGAAAGTGGGTAGTTGCTAGGAATCACATCTTCCATAGTTAACAGAATTGGTTTTGGAGATGTATCACTTAGCTTGTTTAAAAGGAGAAATAATTGCACTTCTAGTGGAAATAAGAAATACAGGTGAACGTTCAACCGATAATTCTTGCAAGGAATGTTATCTATCTAGTAACCTGCTGCCTGAGCAAAGAGTGATATGAAAGCTATGGTAACAGAGAAAAGTGGGTTTGGGACGAGGGGCTTCTAATAAAAAGCCTCAACCACAGAATGTTTCCCTCTCAACAACACTATTAAAGTAATAGTTTGATACTCTTTGTAAATCTTTCTTTATTGGCTGTGTAGGACAATATAATATTTCCTAGATATGAAACTTCACGAGAATGATGACATCTCTAGGATTTTCTGTTACAAAATGGTCTGTCGGTCTTATGACCGCTTCAGTTTGACTGCTTTGAATAAAATAATTGGGGAAAGGTAGTTGCTCCAGGGATGTAGTTAATTGCTTATTAGCATTAACTTTTGTTGTCAGTTATTAGTGAAATTTTGTATATAATAAAATAAATAACAAAGTATGTCCCTTTCTTGTCAAAGAAACATATAATAGAGGATTTGCAAAAGCTTGTTGGCATCATCTTACTCCAAGTTTCTTATATTTGGAATGAATTTTTGATGCAGTTGTTTGTATTTACTGATACAGAATATTTTGACAGGTAAAGAGTTGTTTACATAAAGTCCCTAAGCTTTTTGTACAGTTTAATGTTAGCTTTTTTTTTAAAACTACACCATTTGCAAAGTGTACATGTTTCAGGGACAGCTGCTGATAGTTTAAAAGCCTTTCAATCTGTCTGTCAATATAGAAAGGAATAAATTGAGTATGGATGTGTATGGATGAAATGTTTGGTGTTGGGAATATTTGTAGTTCAGAAATAATTTCATTTATAAAGCAATCTCCCATGGAGGTGCTCAGGGCACTAGCACAGCAGTGCAAAAATCATAAAAACAAATAAAACCATCATAATTAAAAACTTTTAAACAAGAAAAGAACATAGAGGGGATGCAAAAAGAACAGGAGTACTTGTGGCACCTTAGAGACTAACAAATTTATTAGAGCATAAGCTTTCGTGGGCTACAACCCACTTCTTCGGATGCATATAGAGTGAAACATATATTGAGGAGATATATATACACACATACAGAGAGCATGAACAGGTGGGAGTTGTCTTACCAACTCTGAGAGGCCAATTAAGTAAGAGAAAAAAAACTTTTGAAGTGATAATCAAGATAGCTCAGTACAGACAGTTTGATAAGAAGCAAGTGTGAAAATACTTACAAGGGGAGATAGATTCAATGTTTGTAATGGCTCAGCCATTCCCAGTCTTTATTTAATCCTGAGTTGATTGGGTCTAGTTTGCTGGCAAGTAATAAATAAGCAGCCAATAATGGTCATAGATTGCATTTGCAGAAACCACTTTTTAAAAGTTTTTTTTTTTTTTTAAGTGGGGAGGGAGTGGGTAAGATTGATATCAAGTCTTATATAAAACAAGAGATGAATGGGAAAATATCAAGGAACAACAAAACTGAAAACGTTTTATTTTTATAGATCCTTGAGGAGACTGGGGATGGGTGGGAGAGACAGACATTCTGCACTAGCAGAACAATGGAATTAGTATTAGTAATACTGCACCAAATATAATTTAAAAAATTAAGTTGCTTTGCTGTAATAGCCATATGGAAGTATGCTTATGTTTATTGAACTGTGGATTCCCATGCTGTTTTTGTTGTTTGCATATCAACTACCAATGTATGGTTTGGATTACTACGCAAAACGTTAGAGTGAAAATAACAATATCAAATATATTTTAGACACTGGCTCCAATTTTTGTTTACAATATGTCAATATATAGTCCAGCGTTCTGTTTTAATAAGTGAAAATAAATGTAAAAATAAAAAGCATGTTACTGATGTATTGAAATACAATTCTGATGTAAGTTATGGTTGAGGAAAAAACAGGAAAATAATATACTTAATTATTCATGTAATTTTTGTTCTTCAGAATAGCAACTGCTTTTGCCAGAATGAAAACTCTGGCTTCAAGAAATTGGTTCCATGAATGATTATAATAGACTATTAATATTCGCTCTAGAGTCTGCTTTTCAGGCCAGGAACTTGTGGGTTGATATCGCCAAATAGGGGGTTATACAATATGTATGTTGAAAAACCCCAATTTTTTGGGAGGGGCAATCTCTTTCTAAATACACACATTTATTTAAAATTCCATCCTTCTATATATGCATCATTTTAAACACTAATTTTTAATGTTCACATATAGGCAAAGGTTTTCTTGCACTCAGTCAATTACAGGATCAGAGCCATGGGGCTTAAACTTGCTTTGAATGAGGTAAGTGGAAATTTTGCCATCCTCTTCAATGGGAGCAGTACTGGACCCAGAGTTTCCATTGAATTCTTACTATGAGTTGTAGTAGTATTAAACATTTATATTACAGTAGTACCTAAGGCTCCTGATCAGGATTGGGGCCCCATTGTGTTAGGCAGGGAAATGCGTACAGGTGTTTTATTGTTTTCTTCAGACCTTTATATGTCTTGTGCTGTCTACAGTGACTTTTTAACCTTTCACAAAGCCTGGTGTTTCTGTTTGCTTCCACTATCATGTGTCCCTGAAGAGGTGAACTGTAACCCAGAGTACCCATGAATGGGAACGGTGGGAAAGGGTGTATTAAAGCAACAGGTGTGTGTGTGTGGTGGGGGGAGGTTCATCACTGGTTGTGGAGGCCTAGGGCAACTGGACCATGAGATCCTATTTCCACGAAGGGGTAACAGACGGAGCTTAAGGAAAGAGACCGTGCTGGAGCCCAATGAGACTTGGGAAGCTTATACGTTATGGGTCTAGTATTGTGGGACCCAAGCATAGCAGCCTAGCAAGTGTCCAGCAGGGTGAGCTTGACCAGGGCTGTGACACATAGTTTTACTTATTTCTACTGCTTGCTGGTTCAAAGTGTAAGTTTCTGTACATTCAACATCCACAATAACAGTGTTGGGTATGGATGCTTTAACAAAAAGGATGTGGTGACGGGGGCTGAGTTAAGTGTATGGTCTGGGGTGTGTAAGATAGCTGTGATGGTAGTGTTAGTAGTAAGGTTTGTGGTGGAGAAAGTATGGAGGGTATGAATTGCAAGATAGCCATCATTTCTTTTCTTGTGATGTCTTCCACAGGTATGTCATGTGGGTATTGACTGTAACTGTTTCACAACAAAGTTATATTCCCCCTCCTTGCTTATCTTATAAGCAACTCATTATTCCTAAGCATTGCACACTGGTAGAGCAGAAAAATAATGCTCTACACTTAAAATCTTAGCTTGGAAAGAACTGAAAACTATAGAAAATAAGGGGAAAACTCTAAAAATCCACAAAGATAAAATTGCACACAGTGAGCCAAATTCATTGTTTATGTAACTCTACTAATTTCAGTGGGGTTACATCAGGGATGAATATAGCCCAATATGTTAAATAACAGGTTTTTTTTTTTTTTTGCCTGATATTGAACGTCAGCAGGAATTACTTCTCAATTTTAAATGAAAAGTATATCATACATTCAGTTGTTAAATATATTTTACAAGTAAACCAATCTGATATAGATTATTAGATTCTCAGTGACATTTTTGCAACTATTTGTATTGAAGCTCATGTGCTTTCATCATGGAAGATGGTTCAGATTGTAGCTAATGACTGTTGATCTAATATCTAGCTAGTGAAAGCTATTTGTTCCTAACAGTCTCACAATCCACTCAGCTTTTCATATGGACACTGTGGAGATCTCCAACATTGCTCATATTGTGGTCATACCTAAGGAATGTGTCAATCTAGTTTATATAGCTGGGTGGTAATTTCTGTTCTGCTCATTTTCTTTGTGTGATTTATAAACCCAATTTATAGAACCTTGTCCTAGGGCATGGCTGCCCTGTAGTGTCAACCCTGCTCAAGCTGGTGCTGCCTGCCTCAGTTTCTTTCCCTGAAGTGGGGAGGGATAGCTCACTGGTTTGAGCATTAGCCTGCTAAATCCAGGGTTGTGAGTTCAATCCTTGAGGGGGCCATTTAGGGATCTGGGGCAAAAATCTATCTAGGGATTGGTCTTGCTTTGAGCAGGGGGTTGGACTAGATGACCTCCCAAGGTCCCTTCCAACGCTGATATTCTATGATACAACACACAAATCAGTGCTAGAGATATAGGTTGACCATCCAGCCATGTCACAAACAAGCTTCACTCCTTCCAGGGTTTAAAAAAAAGTCCAAACAAAAAAAGTTCTTTTGCAATTCATGGTCTTCAGCCCACCCTTTGGGCCTCATTCTCAGCTGTTTTCTGGGCTGCCTTTTGAGTCTTTCCCCTGCTCCAGTATCCTGTACTCAGCCCCTAGGCTGGATCCCCTGGAGTACCATTCTCAGCCCCTTCTGGACTCTGTTTCTTGCATCTTTCCCTGCTTTGGTACAGAGCACTGGTGCCTAGGCTGGTTCTCCCAGAGTACCTGGCCTCCAGCAGACCCTGACTCAGCTAACCCACAGGAGTCTGCTTGCTCCCTGGGGTTCCACATCCCTGACTGATCTTTTTCAGCCCTTTTTATGAGGCCCAACTGATCCCCTTAGTCTCATTCCATCAGGCTGGGAAGCAGATAATTAATTCTGACACAGGTAGGGCTGACTCTATCTTCCCTCAAAAGGAGTCCCTCTTTTCTAAATACATTATTAAAGTGCTCCATCAGCCTGCCTCAGGCCTTCTACATGACCCACCACAAATCACTATCAAGGGACAGACTTCGGAGACAATGGAGCACTTCTGCTCCCTCAGTAGCCAACTTTCTCAAAACGTACAAATCGACAGTGAGATACAGCATGGGATCCAGTGTGCAAGTGCTTCCTTTGGGAAATTGATTAGATGCATTTTCACAGACCGTGACCTACGCAGGAAACCAAGATCCAGGTCTATAAGACAGTTGTTATTACTACACTCCTTTATGGATGCGAAACCTGGGTGACCTATTGACAGCATAAGAACGGCCATCCTGGGTCAGACCAAGGGTCCATCTAAGCTAGTATCCTGCCTTCCAACAGTGGCCAATGCCTGGTGCTCCAGAGGGAATGAACAGAGCGGGTATTCATCAAGTGATCCATCCCCTGTCGCCCATTCCCAGGTTCTGGCAAACAGAGGCTAGGGTAGGGGTGGACAAACTACAGCCCGAGGGCCGCATCCAGCCCTCCAGATGTTTTAATCCAGCCCTCGAGCTCCCGCCGGGGAACAGGGTCGGGGGCTTGCCCTGCTCTGCGCAGCTCCTGGAAGCAGCGGCATGTCCCACCTCCGGCTCCTATGCATAAGGGTAGCCAGGGGGCTCCGCGCACTGCCCCCACCCCAAGCGCAGCCCCCGCAGCTCCCATTGGCTGGGAACTGTGGCCAATGGGGGCTTCAGGGGCGGTGCCCGCAGACAGGGCAGCACGCAGAGCTGCCTGGCCGCGCCTCCAGATAGGAGCCGGAGCGGGGGACATGCCGATGCTTCTCGGAGCTACTTTAGATAAGTGCCACCCGGAGCCTGCACCCCGACCCCTCTCTCGCCCCAATCCCCTGCCCCAGCCCAGATCCCCCTCCTGCTGTCTGAACCCCTAGATCCCAGCCTGGAGCTGGACCCCCAACCCCTCATACCCAGAGCCTGCACCCCCAGCCGGAGCCCTCACCCCCTCCCGCACCCCAACCCCCAATTTCGTGAGCATTCATGGCCCACCATACAATTTCCATACCTAGATGTGGCCCTCAGGCCAAAAAGTTTGCCCAGCCCTGGGCTAGGGACACCATCCCTGCCCATCCTGGCTAATAGCCATTGATGGACCTATCCGCCATGAATGTATCTAGTTCTTTTTTGAACCCTGTTATAGTCTTGGCCTTCACAACATCCTCTGGCAAAGAGTTCCACAGACTGACTGTGCGTTGTGAGAAGGAATACTTCAAGAGTGGAGAGGTACAACCAACGATGCCTCCGGAAGATCCTTTGCATCAAGTGTGAAGATCAGTGCACTAACGCCAGCATCCTCACTGAAGCCAATGTCATCAGCATTGGAGCAATGATCCTCATGCAACAATTCCACTGGGCTGGACATTGTGTGAGGATGCCAGACTCTCTCCTCCCAAAAGAAGTCTTCTACTCTCAGCTAATCCATGGTCAGAGTTAAAAAGAAAGAATAGCTTGCACCTGAGCATGAAATTTGCCTCTGTGCAAGATCATCTGTACTATCTAAATCCCACGTACACTCATGGTATGGACTTAAAATGGATTTAATAGGTACTCAAAGTCTTATATGTCCTCTACACTGGAGTGAATTTTACCCCAAAAGAGCATTTAAAACTATTGTCTTGATCATCAACACATTGGGGTGGGTGGGGGTGTAATAGAAATGAATGAATAAATAGGAATAAACAATGCCTCAAGTGTACACTTTTGTGATGGGGGTCCCAGGGGAGCAATGCTGAAGTTACTCAGGGTCTAGGGTGACCAGGCAGCAAATGTGAAAAATCGGGACGGGGGCGGGGGGTAATAGGAGCCTATATAAGAAAAAGACCCAAAAATCGGGACTGTCTCTATAAAATCAGGACATCTGGTCACCCTATCAGGGGCCCTGTACCCTCCTTCTGTGAGGGCAGGGACTCTGCAGCCTGTCAGTCATCTCTTAGGGGCTGGAGAGGCTCAACAGTCTGCTCCCTACCCAGGGTTGCCCAGGTCTGAGAGGAGTTCCCTCCCTTTTGACTTTTGTCTCCTTTCCTGCCATGATTTATAGATGTAGAGGGGCATCTGAGCCGAAAGCAGCTCCATAACCCCTTCCATGCCAGTGTGGGGTTTATATACCCCATCACAGAGTGACAACGAGTATAAAGAGGATGGGACAAGGAAGGAAAGGGATCACAGCACAAAGCGAGGGTTACAGCAATAGCCCATATGGTGTGTGAGAATTGTGCTGCAGTTCTAATGGGGAACTGAAAAGTTTATGAAGCAATGCAGTTACTACCAAACTCAGGTCTAAAATATTCAAAATGTGGAAGTCCTTACAGGGATGTAAGACATTTTAGATTGCATTCAACTCATGCTGAGTTAGAGCTTTTACTTTTGCTTGGAAAGTGGCACGCATTTGTTGATACAGACAAATTCTTAATCTGGTATGATGGTACAATTATCAGATTAGATGAAGATACCCTGGTAAAGAGAATTCAAAAACACATGAACCAAAATGTTCAAACTTGGGTATCTAAACTTAGACATCTTGATCCACATTTAGTCACATAGATAAGTGACCTGGTTTTCAGAGGGGTGGAGCACTGCAACTTGAAGTCAAACGAAGTCAACAGGAGTTGTGAGTGGTCAGCACACCAATTAGGCACTTATTTAGGTGACCTGACTCTGGATCTACATGCCTGACTTTTAGGCACTCAATTTTGACAACTTTGGTTAGAAGGAACAACAAAACCTATAAACTTTCACCTGTTAACGATATTATGCCTGTCATTCCCTTAAAAATAAGTAAGGACTATTGATAGCTGTACTGGTCCTGGTGACCATTGCCAGCTATTGGAAAGAGATGTAATATAGACACAGGATGATGCACTTAAAATATTTTAAAATGCCTTTAATCTAAAAATTTTGTTTTTCATACCCATAAGAATTAAAACACTAAAGAAGACAAAACATTGACATTTTTATTTCAATAAGAATACTTTTAGGAATTATTGTCTCATATACACGTTTTGTGAATATCGATACCTTAGGTAGTAATCCTAACTGACGAGAGCATCATTAGTGGTTTAAGGACAAAACAAATCAATTATACATAACTCTGCACTTCCATTTGTAAAACAAGCCATGTGTGATTTAAGTATCTTAAAAATACATACATCTTTCTAAACACACAGAAACTTTATGGGTCACTCTTACTCTTTAAGAAGATGGGCTTGATTCTCTGTTCACTTACACCCATTTTTCACTGATGCAATTCTTCTGATTTCTGTGGAGTTACTCTTGATTTATCCTTATGTTCCTCAGAGAAGAGTCAAGCACCAAAACCTTACTATTAATTTTGATAGATGTGACTTGGTTCCCATTATGGCATTCCTTCAAAAACAAGCTGCGTTGTATCTGCGCCAGAAATTGATATGATGTTAGTACATCCAATGCAATGTCAAACACATTGAAAGTTTGACTAAAATATGAACAGCATATGCTAATGCTCTAATACACATGTCATAGTGCTAACCATTTAAAAATGGGGGCGGAAGGGTCTGAACATAAGAGTACTATCAAATTTTATAGTAGGAAAATAATTTCTTCATAATGGACTTGATTTAGATTTCACTTAAACCAAAGTTAATTAGGAGTAACAATATAGAAGCCAATGGAGTTATAAGAGTTGAAAACTGGTCTGAGAGATCAGAATCAATGCCAATGGCAATCATGGAATTCAAATGACTTTTATAGCATGCATATATCATATATACTTCCAATCTGTTTGGGCTTTTTCATCAGAGGGCTATTTACCATTATGTAAGAGTATGAAACTCTCAAAGTTCCTGGCAGTATGTTCAAAATGCATGTTGCAGTGTTAGGTGATCTAAAGCAGGAATAGCAGCCTTTATAGCTAGAACACACCACAAAACTCTGGGGATGAAATCCTGGCCCCATTGTTGTCACTAGCAAAACTCCCTTTGACTTTAGTGGGGCCAGGATTTCACCCATGAAGTCTGACAGACTCCAGCTTTTTACTAGAAGTAAAATTCAGCATCCAAGTTGTTATGAACCCTGTAAAAGATGGAGTTTCACATGAAAATGCTGACAGGCTGTTAATTATAGTGACTTTTCCAGGCAATGCTATAACTTAAGATGCATTATTCAAACAATTGAAAGCCGCAACAGTTGCACTCCTCTTCAGTGGATGAAACATATAAGGAAGACATTTTTAGTTCATTGATTATAATACCCTGAAGTACAGCTGTATATTTACTGTGTGCTACATTTTATATCACTAAATTGTAAAGAAACGGTAATACTGATTTAGCACTCTTGGTTTTTAGTACAAATTAGTGCACTACTTTGGATTAAATAGCTCCAGGCTGATTCTTTTCTTCAACTGAACACAGCCTGGCCCATTTCTGACATTCAAGAAAGTTTGTTTTAACTTTAAAAAAATTGCATGGCTCTGCTCCTCTTGGTTTTCTGTTGGGACTGAAAGCAGAACAACCATGAGAGGGGATACTTTCACAGTATGTTCTGTTCTACCAAAACCAGGATATCCTGGAAATCTAATGGAAAATCTATTTTTGCTGGATTTCCAAACCAAACAAAATAAACACAAAATCAAAATCAGACCTTTTTCAGTTCTCCTTGCTACTTCTCTTTTCTAGAGAGCAGACATCAGAAGTAATTTGTTTCAAGCATATATGTTGGTAAAATGAACCTCAAAATCAGATGGTAGTGGTGTTTTTTTAAATGCTAAAACCTAAAAGTAAATCAGGTGTGTTGTCTGCCAACTGGAAGCAAAATACTAGAGCAGGCTTAATCACTGAGGCCTGATTCTGGCACCCTTACTCTGAGTAGTATCATTGATTTTAATGGCACTACTCACAGTTATTCATGTTCAGTAATACCTTAATCAGTAAAACTGTGGTAAACTCATTTACAGAATTTTGTGTGTGTGTGTTGCTGAAACATGAACCATATCCCTGATGGTCCATAGGAAACAACTATATAAAATGAGCCTAAAGGGGAACTCTTCCTGGACAGGCTCAGAAGGGGCTCTAAAAAGCTTGTCTCAGCTGGAAGTAGCTCCAAGTATTTTACAGAGTATCATTATTCTAAGTTTGTCAAAGAAAATGACCTGGACTGGTGGACTAGTGATACTTTCTTCAAGTACTTGTCTATATATATTTCACGGACAATGCACGTGCGCCCCATGTACTCAAGTTCAGATTCTTTTGGCCGGAAGTGTGCTTTGGGGCCACATCTGGGTCTTGAGTGTCCTTACGCCTACAACCTGGCCATAAAGGGTGGGGTGAGCCCAAACTCTCCTCAGTTCATTCTCATTGCCTGTGGTTACAAGTTGGAACTTGCAGTGTCACAGTTTCTTTGCTTGCTGTGCAGTTTACCCATTGCTTTGTAAATAGATAGGTACTTAGCAGTTAGTCATAATGTTAGTTTTAGATCTTTTGATAATGTTTCCTTTCTTATTTAGAGGAAGAGAACCTGTTTGCCTTTTTGCCTGGGAATCTGCCTCAGTACGGGGATCATCATTATGACTGAACACAGATCTCCAAGCTTTAAAAACTGACCATCATAAGAGACCGTAATGCCTCTTAACAACTGGCACATAAAATGTTTATTGTGTTTGGGTGAGGGGTACATAACAGATTAAATTAAAAAAAAAAGAAATCCCAAATTGCTAGGGAGTCTTATAGAAGATGTTCCTTCTGGAGAGGTCAATGCACGACTCTCCAGGCCCTGCAGTAGCTGTGGCAGATTTTCCTGAGCATTCATCTTAAAAAAGTGCTCCTGCTGGCCCCTCTGCTCATATATCTGAGATAACCATTCCTGAAGATCCATCCTCCTTAACTGGTAAAACCTGAGGGTATGGGGAGAAAAGAGCACCAGGTCACCAAAGTGAAGAGATCTAGGTCTCCTTCATGTTCAGATAGTGTTCTTCTATGAAAAAAGGTATATAGCTGTTACCACCCCACATCAGTGCTATCTAGGATAAAAAGACAATAATAATAAACAGTTATTTAAGTCTATTTAAAAAGCTTTCCATCAATGATTTATTTTCCATAAAATAGTTACTGAAAATTATGATAAACAGTATCAATCATTTGTATGTCTAGAGTACAGTTGCTTTACAATAAAGTAAACACTTTACCCCCAAAACAAAACTATTCAGATTTTTCCCTTTTTATTAATAAAGTTAATAATTTACAAAAGGAAAAAGATTTTTTTTAAATTTGGCAAATTTTTCACTGTTGTTCCAGGTATCTGAACCAGAAGGATAAAAACACCCTTAAATAGGAAAAACTATCACTGTTAACGAAGGTGAAACTTTCAAGAGAGGAAAAAGAGAAAATAGTTTCTTGAAGTGGACTAGGTCACTTTCCATCTACATGGATTGTGGGTTTTGTTTTGTTTGTTTTTTGTTTGATCATCTAGAACAGACATAAGTGACCAACAGAAAG
This sequence comes from Terrapene triunguis, assembly GCF_002925995.2. Classification (NCBI taxonomy): domain Eukaryota; kingdom Metazoa; phylum Chordata; order Testudines; family Emydidae; genus Terrapene; species Terrapene triunguis. The sequence goes on from NW_020664436.1 coordinate 26,094,287, forward strand.
GTATACCTGTTGGTATACTTGTTTTTAATACCTGTCACACTACCTGGAGTAGCTCACAACTGAGAGTGCCAATCTCAGGTCAGATGGTCAGAAAACAGGGCAGACACCCAAACTGGTGGTATATTCTATAACTAGATTCCACCAAACTAGTAACAAGCATGCACTCCTGGATTACTATATTAGTTTTACCATGGAGGCACAGGCAGTCCCCTTAGACTCTCCAGCACATCTTGCCACTCAGACAGACTGGATTTTGTGATGAAAGTTACTAAAACCAAAAATCACCATACATTAGGTCACTCCCAACCCCAAAGGGCCAATCACTTACCCCAGGTCAATGGATGCTCTTGATCTCATGCCAAAGACAATGCTATAGTCAATTTATCTAGTAAACTAATTAAAGATTTATTAGCTAAGAAAAAGGAGAGAGTTATTGAGAGGGTAAAGCAGGTAAAATACATTAATAGATGAGTCAGAGTTTGTAGGGCCAAATGATTGCAGAGGTGCAGTAATCTGCTAGTTTTCCATAAATCTCTCAGGGATACCCAAACTGGCTTTGGGGATCTCTGTCCAATCACTCAGGATTCCCCCTGTCAGAATCCATCAGTCCAGAGATACAGGGTCACTCCCAGGGTTCATTCTTCTTTCATTTCAACCACATGGCTCTTACCTCCTCCTCCTGTTGGTATATTGTCATTGTAAGTGCTATGGCATTTGTGATAGTGGATGCTGTTGGGAATCTCCAGACAATCTATGCTGGTGCTCCTCACAACTTTGTAATTTCACTGATCACTTCTGCCTGTTCAGGTGTGACAGAAGAAAAAAACGTAGAGACTGACTGCATCCACTGAAGAAACACTATTTACAGGTCAAAATAATATGTTTCTGGCTTATAATATTCATTTGTCCCTCTAATATCTGTATGACTAGTATTGGTTAACAACCTGGGAATTAGTAATATGATTTGAGGATGTGTAAAACACTAATTAGTAGGTCTGTCGATTAATTGCTGTTAACTCACGCGATTAACTAAAAAAAATTAATTGCGATTAATCGCACTGTTAAACAATAGAGTACCAATTGAAATGTATTCAATATTTTTGGATGTTTTTCTACATTTTCAAATATATTGATTTCTATTACAACACAGAATACAAAGTGTACAGTGCTTGCTTTATATTATTATTTTTGATTACAAATATTTGCACTGTAAAAATGATAAAACAAAAGAAATACTATTTTTCAATTCACTTTGTACAAGTACTGTAGTGCAGTCTCTTTATCGTGAAAGTGTAATTTACAACTGTAGATTTTTTTGTTACATAACTGCACTCAAAAACAAAACAATGTAAAACATTAGAGCCTACAAGTCCACTCAGTCCTACTTCTTGTTCAGCCAATCGCTAAGATAAACAAGTTTGTTTACATTTATGGGAGATACTGCTGCCTGCTTCTTATTTACAATGTCACCTGAAATTGAGAACAGGCCTTCGCATGGCACTTTTGTAGCTGGCGTTGCAAGGTATTTACGTGCCAGATATACTAAATATTCATATGCCCCTTCATGCTTCGGCCACCATTCCAGAGGACAGGCTACCATACTGATGATGCTCATTTAAAAAAAAATGCATTAATTACATTTGTGACTGAACTCCTAGGGGAAGAATTGTATGTCTACTGTTCTTTTTTACCCGCATTCTGCCATATATTTCATGTTATAGCAGTCTCGGATGATGACCCAGCACATGTTCATTTTAAGAACACTTTCACAGCAAATTTGACAAAACACATAATGTGAGACTTCTAAAAATAGCTACAGCACTCAACCCAAGGTTTAAGAATCTGAAGTGCCGTCCAAAATCTGAGAGGGACAAGGTGTGGTGCATGCTTTCAGAAGTCTTAAAAGAGCAACACTCAGATGCAGAAACTACAGAACCCGAACCACCACACAAAGAAAATCAACCGTCTGCTGGTGGCATCTGACTCAGATGACGAAAATGAACACACATCGGTCTGTTCTGCTTTGGATCGTTATCGAGCAGAACTGATCATCAGCATGGACGCGTGTCCTCTGGAATGATGGTTGAAGCATGAAGAGACATATGAATCTTTAGCACATCTGGCACGTAAATATCTTGCAATGCTGGCAACAACAGTGCCATGAGAACACCTGATCTCACTTTCAGGTGACATTGTAAAGAAGAAGTGGCAGCATTATCTCTTGCAAATGTAAACAAACTTGTTTTCTGAGTCATTGGCTGATGTAGGACTGAATGGACTTGTGGGCTGTAAAGTTTTACATTGTTTTGTTTTTGAATGCAGTTATTTTTTATACATAATTCTACATTTGTAAGTTCAACTTTCATGATAAAGAGATTGCACTACACTACTTGTATTAGGTGAATTGAAAAATACAATTTCTTTTGTTTTTTACAGTGCAAATATTTGTAATAAAAAATAAATACAAACTGAGCACTGTACACTTTGTATTCTGTGTTGTAATTGAAATCAATATATTTGAAAATGTAGAAAACATCCAAATATATTTAAATAAATGGTATTATATTATTGTTTAATAACGCAATTAATTGTGATTAATTTTTTAATTGCTTGACAGCCCTACTAATTAGCCTAAAATTTAAGAGGGAGGGAGCAATCCTAATATATAAGTTATAACAACTTCATTTCTGATGCTAAACCAGTCAAAAATGAGTTAGCTTCAAATTAGAAGTTTTAAAGAAAGCTTGACACCTAGGGATTTCCATTGGCATTTAAGGATAATAGTTTTGAAAATAAAAACAGTGGTCAACCTACTGTGGGATTTACAGCACCAATTTGGAATGTGGCCTACTGCCAAGGGTCTGAGGTCTATATTTATTGCATCAGATGGTGATGCCAATATACTGTAGTATGGGCAGTAACGGTTGTTGATTTTATTTGCATACTACATTTGGTACACAGTTTAAACTTATTGAGCAGTGACTTCTCAGGTCTGATAACTGGAGCATTAAGGGCAATGTAGTCCAGAATTTTCTAATTGGGTGCCGTTACATCTGAAGATATGCTCATACAGCAGTATAGAGGTGCATTCTATCCCTATTTTATCTGAGCGTCTGATTCTTTCCAGGTTTAGTTTCCAGCTGGAGCTTCACCAAGCGGATATTTGGTTGTTCCAATGTGTGTGGAGTTCTGACTTGGAAGGTACCCTGAGAGGATGTTTAGTGTTTTGATGTGCAAAGCAGTGAAAAGAGCTAATAAATTCTGTGACATTCTGAATAGCCTAAAGAAGGCTGGAGTCTTTAGCAAATGCTCTCCTTTCTGAGCTAGCTGAAAAATTTAGAGAGAAGTAGTGGAATTTACCTAAAAAGAGTCTGAAAATAAACACACAAATTTCTGTGACAGATTGTGTATAATACTTCTTGAAGTGGCTGTAAATAGTAAACAATTATTCTGGATTTGGATAATGGCTTTTTTGACTTTTATTGTTCCTTTATATAAAGATTGTGAACAGAAAGGGGAAAAACATTAATTTAATTATGTCCACAAACAACTATGTTGTGTTTTATATTGTTTTTAATCCCATTCCCTCCCTCCCCTTTGTCTGCTATTCATAACTACACAGAATAATAATTAAGGAAGTAGGGATGCAGTCCTATATGTCCAGCTTCAAAACATGCTGCTATCGAAGCATGGAATGATCAAGGAGGTTCTTTTAAGCACTGTACATATGCAAAACAAATATTGTATTTGATAGCAGTGTCATTTATTAATATTCCCCTTGAAAAGTAAAATACCAAATTTTCTTGTTACACTAAGATTGCAGGTCTGCAAGGGCTAGCCATGGCAAACCTCTATAGCAGTGGAATTTCTTAAACAAAGGTCTATGGCATAAAAATGTCAATAAGCTATTCTAAAGCAGGGATGTAAAATGTAAGGGTCACATTCAAAAGTGGTGGTATACGTCTTGGTATATATGTTATGCCGCTTGAGTCACAATGGAATTCAGGAAGAATCTAAATTTGCTGTGTCAATAGGTTTGAATTTCAATTGCTGTCTAAATGGCATATTGGTTGTGTACAAGTACCCCGGTAAGACCACCAGAATGCTACTATACAGCCATGTGGTGACGGCAAACAGAAAATGGTCACTGTAAATGGCCACAAATTCTGAAAATGTTTTCTGTGCATCACACAACTAGCACTAATGGGTTTAATTGTACCTTTCTGTGTAAATCTCAGCTCCCGTATCAATTTTCAATACTTTATATGGTGCCCATTACTGTGGTATCTGAGCACCTCATATTCTTTAATATATTTAGCCTCACAGCACCTCTGAGATAGGGCAGTGCTATTATCCCCACATTACAGATGAGTAGGGCCCTTTGGTTTTGGTTTTTATTTTATTTAATTTTTCACAGGAATTTATCAATGTTTATTGCCACAACAAAAACAGCTGAAAATCGGTGCAAAAACTATTAATTTTTCTGGATGAATATCGGGGTTTATTTTGGTGGATGGAAGGAGAGGGGGAAAAGTATTCAGTAGATTAATGCTTTGATTAATGGAATTCAATGTGGTTTGCTGCAGAACTAAAACAGAACTCAGAACACAATTCCACCTCTGAGTTTAAGAAAACAATATATCTCTGATCCCCAAATAAAACTTTTCATTTCAATAAACAGTTTACTGTTGTAGACTTAGAACTATTAGCTTATAATTATTTACATTTAATAATTGGACCCAATATTTTAAATATTTTTAAAATATTTATAAACACTCACTGTTTTATGTGAAGTCCTTCAGTGTAATTTCCAAAAATTTCTCTGCATAGTGTAGGCTAGCAGCAGTCTTTTTAAGGAGTCATTTCCAAGGCCCATTCTCCTACAGTCTTGGATTTCAAAAATACTCTCTCCACATCAGCTGAGCCAGGTAGGACACTAAAGATGCGAGAAGCAGCACACCTCAAAGTTGGAAAGTCGGTGTGGTGGATTTTTCAGAATTCAGGAGGAGTGATGGAGCAGTTGTTCAGGGAAGGCATTGCCATAGGCATGGAATTCATTTTCCAGTTTTGCACTTCCTTTGTTAGAAGCCACAAAGAGTGAGATTTATCAGCTCAGGCCACACTTTTATGATGAGGGTCAAACAGCACAATGACTTTCCAGAATGATGATTCGCTGTGAAAAGCTTCAGGGGACATATTGCGAGTGACAGTAGCTTCCTGCTTTTTTGACAGCTCTTCGCAAAACTTTTGAAAGCTTTTTTAAAGTTGTCCTGCTCAGTGACTGGCAACATATGAAAAGTTTTTTTTTTTTTTTTTTTTTTTCTGGAATCTCCCCAGATGTGCTTTTGTGGGATAGATATTGTTAACCAGAATGCCATACACCTCTGTATTAGAAAATGTGCTGTATGTTAAAGAATTGGATTCCAATTTCTTCTGTGCTTCATGTAGTGGTTGAAGTGTTTCAATCAGTAATTTGAGTTTTGTATGAAGGTTTTGCCTATTTTTTTGTGTAGTCACTTGAGATTTCAGCTTTTTGGCTTTTTCATTGTTGAACTCTTCATGATCTAAAAGTTGCATTAAGACGCTCCATGCCTTCTGAACATTCTGTGGAGCCAAATACAGACTGAACCATCTTGTTGGTACAACTGGAAATGGAATGCTGCATTCAAACACGATTTCTTCACAGATATCATAGAAGAGGTTTTTGGTTTTACTTGCATGCTTGAAAACTGCACCAGCATGTTACAGACTTTTTTAAATCAGCTATTTTGGGAACATCTGTTCCATGAGAGACAGCAACGTGCAGCAGGTGAGCTGGGCAAGACAAATGAAGCAATTCAGGTTTTTCATTCAGCTTTACATCTTGTGTGAACTTTCCGGAGTAAGAAGCTGAGTCAGAATTCACTTTTGCTACATCATTCCAGGTAAGTGCATATTCATTTAAAGTTTTAATGACAGAAGCTGCAACGGTTTGACTGTTTGCTGACTTTACAAACTCCAAATCTGCCAAAATGAGTGCAAGCATCTCCACAATAAAATCAAAAAATGAAAACAAATCACTACAGTTGAGAACATTTGAGAACATCAAAAATCAAAGCGCTAACTATATTTCCAGTCAATCTCTCTTTAATTTTGTTGGTCTGAGCAACGTCATTCTCCTCCAAATATTTCTTGATCAGATTGATTGAATTTGGCAAGGATTTTGCAGTGGGACAGAAATTTTGTACAAAGGACCATGAGCAAGGCCTAGTAGCTGCTCTGAAAAGCAGAGGGCACATATAAATTCACTTAGTACATTGTGTTGATCTTGTTCTTTCTGTTGTATCTGGATAAAAGCTAATTCCAATGTTTGCTTGTTTCTGTTTTGACCTTCTTGTTTTAGTCTTAAATGTCATTTGGTCTCCAAATGTTTTTTAATCTGGTCAGCCCGAGTATCAACTTCGATGCCACACCATTTGCAGCACAAACACTCAAATTTATCCTTTTCTCCTGTTTTTGTTTTTTAAAAACTTTCGAATACTTCCTTGTGTTCTGAAGTGTATTCTGATACCAATTTTCATTTTCTTCACATTTTACTGTGTCAAATCTTTAAACCGTGATCTACTAACAGCTTGAAATGTGTACGTGGTGGGTGTGAGATTCATCAGTACACTCAGATGCGCACACACTTCAGAGTTTGCGTGCGTGCCTATTTGTTCTCAAACTTTTGTACTGGTGACCCCTTTCAAATAGCAAGCCTCTGAGTGCGACCCCCCCCTTATAAATTAAAAACACTTTTTTATATATTTAAGACCATTATAATGCTGGATGCAAAACAGGGTTTGGGGTGGAGGCTGACTGCTCACGACCCCCCATGTAATAACCTCGCGACCCCCAGTTTGAGAATCCCTGGTTTATTGTGTGTATCTTCTAGACTAATACATAGCCTTACTTCAACAGATAGCTTTGTATATTCACACAGACTAATGTATCATCGTAATAAATGTCTCATGCAATGTACTGTATTTTCCTAATACAAGTTATTTTTTATATATGTTAATGATACAAAAATAGGGTGAAAATCAGAAAAAAAAAGAATACTTTTTGTAAAAACCAGGATTTGGGGGATAAAAATTAGTGTAAACTGAAAATGAAGGGGCTGACACATGAGGAACTCAGCGACACAGTGACTTGCCCAAAGTCATACAGGAAGTCTTTGGTGGAACACAGACTTGAACCCAGGTGTCTCAAGTCCTAGGCTAGCGCCCTAGTCATTGGACCATTCTTCCTTAGACACAAATACAAGAAACCCCAAAACTTTGAGCAGATCAGAGTGTGATAGGTGTCTGAGAAAAATATATTCACGGAATTTGCAACAGACCAGTTACCATAACACCACAACAAAGATTTGCCTGGCTTCTGTGTGCTACATTGATCACTCTTCTTAATTTTAATACGTTGCACATTCCAAATGCAGCAGCACTTGCTCACTTCTCTTTGAGAAACCTCTTTATGCTTTTGTGACAATGCAGTGGCAGACTAGGCCATCCTGAATATGCTTGCTGACTGCTGCTGTGAATTAATGTTATGCTGTTTCTTACACTTGCTTAAAGCAAACAAACTCAAGTTAAACTGCCTCTTCTTCTTCAGACCATCTTCTTGCAGGAGTTCTGAACTATGCCATTGTTTGCAACTCCTACTGCAGGAGTAAATGTCTGTTGCTTCATGCACCACCAGTCCGATATTTAGCCCTAAAACTTGGGGCCAGATCCATAAAGGGATTTAGGTGCCTAATCCCAGATTTAGGGCACCTATGTCCCTATTTTAGGCTACACTGCAATCCACATAATTTCTGGTCAGCTGCTGCTAACCCTGTACTCACCTAAAGTCATTTAGGGCCTACATTTTTGCAGTAAAAGTTCCCTAGGCGCCTACGTTTCTACCTCTAGGCGTGTACACTGCTGCCTCTCCCTAGGCATCCAGACTCCTATCTCCCACCTAAGATCCAGAAAGATCCACAAACCAGGGGAAGATAGGTGCTCCTCTGCCTAACTTGTATGCTCAGAGGCCACCTACTGGACTAAGCCCCATTCAAAATCTGGCCAGTGATGGTGGTCCCTGTGCCCACCTTATAACTTTTAGCCCAGGGGTTAAGATACTTACCTGCCTGAAGTGGGGGAAGAAGATTTGAACAGGGGTCTTCTACCTCTGAGTGCTCCAACCATTAAGCTATGGGATATTCTGAAGTGGGGCTCCCTCAGTCTTGCCTGTTGAAGCTGTCCCGCCGTGGATAAATAAAGAGTCATTGGAATAGGGGGGCTGGCCACCAGGCTACAGAGTCATTCTAGCATGCGTGCACTGTCTCTTTCTCTCTATCTCTTTGTCCCAGTGACTCTCAAGTGTTTGTACACAGTAGAACAGCTTCAACAGAAGAGATTGAGACTCACACCAGAATAGCTTAGTGCTCAGCACACTCTCCTGAGAGGTTGGAAACCCTATTCAAATTCTCCACACACACCCCAGCAGAGCAAGGAATTGAATCCAGGTTTCCTACATCCCAGGTAAGTTGCACTTACTGTTGAGCTCCCTCACCACCTGCCTGTTTGTGTGCGATGAGACAGGTGCCTCACTCGTTCTCACAAGAAATGACTTAGCCACTTGATTCCAGGAGAGGGGTTCCTGGTTGTGGATTGCTAGCAGAGATAGGCACCTCCCTGCCGCCTGGATTTAGGTGCTTAATTTTGTGAGAGAGATGTGGCTTAAGGACACACCCCTCATTAATATTCCCAATTGGCTAGCTTAGATGGGGAGCTGCCTAGCATGCTGGTTTTTGTGGATTACATTCTAAGGTACCTACCTATCTCCATTGTATAGGAGCCTAGGCACCTAATTTAGGCGTTGTAGATTGCAGTGTTCTGTGATTTTCTAGGTATCTAAAAGGTAGGAGTTGCAATGCTCAGCTTTGTAACACCTAAGTTCCTTTGTGGATCCAGGCCTCGGTGTTTGTAATTTTTGATTTTATGCAAAATATACCAAGTGTTGATTGCATGGGAAGAAGATGTGACTTAAAATATCTAGCAAGGTAAATAAACACCTGTGATAATACCTGATAAAAGGCAGGCTGGGTTTCTGTAGGGATTTTTAAACATATACTGTGCCATAGGAGGGGAGAAGTTGGAATCAACTGACTTCTATGGAGTTTTGACCACTTACACCAGCAAAGAATTTGGCTTTAAAATCCTTAACTTACAGAAATGCATACTCTGTAAGAATCATGCAAAGCTGAAAGACCAAACAGGTGACTTAAATGGTGGTGTAAATTATGCCTCATATGTTGGTATATGTGAATGCAAATTGACATAAATTATGTATTGAAAAAGCGGAGTATAGGGTAGTAGTCGTCATAAAAGCAACCAAGAGGAAGGTGTGTGAAAGAAAGAGGACATTGTCAGATAAGGTCACGTTTGCCAAGGTATTCTCCTGAAAGCAGTCTTTTTCCTTACTGTATAGGGAAATATTTTCCTTCTGGTTCAGGAATTCCCGCAACCTTATCTGGATTTGGTTTTGATTGACGCTTTAGTTACGGCATATTGCACAAATATTGTAGCATTCTTGGGTGCAGTGGATCACTTTTCCATGGGCCACCACACAGGTATGTCTAAACTCCGAAAATCACAGAAAAATTGAAACTGTTCCTCCATTAAAATTAGGTTTGCAGTGTTCTCAGAGCATCTCCCTTTGAGCCCCTCAAAATAATGTCTGTTTACTGTACCTGATGATCCTATTTCTTGTTGCAATTTCTTCTGCCAGAAAATTCAGGGAGCTGCATACCCTTATTCTGTAAGGTACAAGGACCACCTAGATGATTATCCCCTGAACTTTGTAATCCTCATGACACTGCCTGAAGTCAGATTGAAGTTGTTTTCTACATTTAATTTGAACCAGGAAATACCGTTGCCCGCTATTTTGTCCTAATCCACAGAATTGCACCTCGACTGTTCTAGAAAACCTCGTAGAAAGGAAATGAACAAATAAGGAAGTTCCATTTTATGCATAGGCATCTGGAACAACAAACAGCTATGACTATGATTGAAATTAAGGTTAAAAAAGATATACTGTACATACCTTTGCCACCTGGAATCCTGTTGCCTGGTTATCATCCCCTGTTTGAACTGGTTGCTTGGGACATCACCAGGATGATCCATGCTAACAACTTAATGTTGTCATTTGTCTGGTATTTGTTCCTCTTTCCTTGAACAAAGGCAGACAGAATCTAATCGAGAGAGTACTGCGTTACATTGGCAGGCAATGAGGAGAGTCTACCAGTGGAATTTCTGTGCAGTAATTGTAGATACTGTGTTTGGAGGTAACGGGACTTGAGTTGTGTGTGAGATCTGTTTGTCCATTGGCTGGATTTCTGCAAGGGCTGTGTGGCTGTTAGGCACCTGAGCAGGTCAGGTGAAAGCAGTCTTTTTTTGGAGTCTCTGTGAACGGGCAGCGCTGACTAAATGAATCCAAAAATATAAATCATTGTCAAGTGAACTCCTAAGCAGGCAAACAGAAGAGGCTAACAGGTAAGTTTCTGAGGGAGGTTGCAAGCTAAACTGTAGGAAAAAAATTTCCCTCATGTACAGCTCTACATACCCAGCAATGGAAAAGTTATTGTAACCTGCAAGGGCTGTGCCATGTTCTATTTTTTGTCTGAAGATAGAGACTTCCTATGCACAAAGTACAAGTTGATGGCTGTATTGGAAGAAAAAATCTGAGGTCTCAAGGGCAGTGATTGACCTTGTATAGCATCAGAGAGAGAGAAGAGTTCTTGGACAACCAGCTATGGGCAGCACCTCCACGGACACAGCTGGAGAATGAATTGGTTTCAAGGGAACAGGAGAGAATGGAAAACAGAGAGGAGAACTGGCAGTTTGTGACAAAATAAGGAAATGGAAGCAGGAGACATTCTGTATAGTCAGAAGTAGAAGATGGACAGTCTGAGATTTCTGGAGGAAAGAGGACCAGGAGAAATTCACCTCATGTAGCGATATCTAATCACTTTCAGGTATTCAGTGCAGAAGCTGCTTATAATGCACTAGAAGATTCCAGTTGAGAGGAGGAACAGGGATCTCCCCAGGATACACTTGAGGATGGATGCTCAGCCTAATCCTTGAGGACATCAAAGATGCTCAAAAGAAGACCGCAGACAGTCTTCATCGGGGAATCAAAATTACTGAGAGTGGATAAAATGTTCAGTAGGGGGCAAAAGAACAGCAGGATGTGGGCTGTCTTTCTGAAGCAAAGACAGTACACATCACTGAGGGACTGAATGGGACTCTGAATCCTGCGGACAAGAATCTGTTGGTTATGAAAGATATTGGCATGAATGACACTGCTTTGGAAGACATTTTGCAGATCATTAAAAGCTTCAGGGATCTCAGAAGGGAGCTGAAGGACAGGAAAGTACAGGTGATCTTGGAAGTAGTTCCTAGTCCACATTTCAGAGACGATAGCACAAGATATCAGAGGTAAAAAATTGGCTCGATAAGTGCTGTAAGATTAGGGAGTTTTGCTGGGGGGCTTTGTGGAACGTTGGGCCACCTTCTCTATGAGAGGAGGATGTATGGCTTGTACTGCTTTGGTCTCAATGCTCAGTCTTCAGGGTAACCAACTGGAATAACTGACAGCTGAAATTGGTAAAATCGCTGAATACACCCTACTTAAGAAAGATAAAGTGTGTAGAAGAGGCGTGGAGTACAAATTCCTTGCAATGGTTACAGATCTAGTACAAGACAAGGATGTAAAAATTATGATGCATGCAGAAAAGACATGTATTCAATAAATATTTCTGCTCTGTATTCAGAAAGGAAGATGTAATCTCATAGATAGGAAGACATGTTTGGCAGATAAAGGTAACATTGTTGACCTTGTAGCCTTCTTTTGTAGTGCATTTGATTTAGTCCTGCATGACATTCATTTTTTTAAAATTAGCATTGTATAAAATCTGTATCCCATATGAAATGAACTAAGAAGTGGTTAACTCATAGACCTGAAAAAGCAATTGTAAATGGGGAATCATCATCCAATAGATGTATTTCTAGTGGGGTCTTGCAGGGAATTGTTTTTGGTCCAATGCTATTCATATCTGTATAAATGATCTGGAAGAAAATATAAAATCATTGCTAGTAATGTTTGCACATGCCACAAAAATTGGTGGAGCAGTAAATAATGACAGGTCAGTCATACAGTTTGAACTCGACTGCTTAGTAAATTGGGCTCATTGGAACAACACACATTTCAACACAGCCATATGCAAGGTCATACATCTAGAAACAAAGGATGTAGATTACACAGGATGGAGGTTGTATCCTGGAATGTAGGATGAATGAAAAGGACTTAAGGGTCATGGTAGATAACCAATAGAGCATGAGGTTCCAATGCAGTGTTGTAGTTAGGAGGCTTGAGAACCTGATTAGTGTTCTTACCCAAGTTAGAATGTGTAATTCCCTCCTAAGCAGTGGAATATCTAGAAGGAATAGAAAGATGGTATTCCATCTATATACAGCCATTACTTAGTGAGACAGCTACTGGAATACGGTATCCAATTCTGGTGTCCACATGTCAAAAAAGATGTTAAAAAATTGGAATGGGTTCAGAAAAGAGCTACAAGGATTATTTGAGGTCTGGAAAACTAACCTTATAGGAATATTCTTAAGAAGCTCATTCTATTTAGTTTATCCAAGAGAAAGTTAAGAGTTTGACTTGATCATGATCAACAAGTACCTCTGGGTGAGAGATTTATGATAGTAGACAGCTCTTTAATCTAGCGGAAAATGACATAATGAAATCCAGTGGTTGAATGTTGAAGCAAGACAAATTTAAACTGGAAATAAGGCACAGAGTTTTAACAGTGAGGGTAATTAATGATTGGAACAAATTATCTGGGGACATGGTGGATTCTTCATCACTTAACAGTTTTTAAGTGAAGATTAACTGTCTTTTAAAAATATATGCCAAAGCTCAAACAAACAGTTGTCTTAATGCAGAAATTACTGCGTGAAGTTCTTTGTCCTGTGTTTATGATGGAGGTCAGATGAGGTGATCCTAACAGTCCTTTCTGGCCTTAAAATTTATGAATCTGTAAGACCTAGCTTTCAAGTTGTCTGCAGATTTCAGAACTAGTGAAATGTTTGTCCTGAGAAGAATATATTTTGGCAGCACTGCTCGAGTCATATTTCAAAGGCAGAATTGAATACATACTTCACATTCATCCAGCACAGACATTAATCACTGGCAGGATGTCCTTTGAAATAAAGTGCCGCAGGCAACGTCATCTTTGTCATTTACTCTCCCCCCATTCCCATATGCAGCCCTAGTGTATAATAAATAATAACACAGTATGCCACACTTTTATATTGTTCCTTTAATCACTTTAGTTGTTACCACAATGATGGACACTGTATAAGAATCTGAAAAGAATAGACTAGAATATGAAGTATTCAAAAATAATTTGCAAATCTAAACTAATATACAAACTATGCATAGGGAATTACTACTTCAGAAACAGAAATGTGGTTACCTCTAGAGTGAACTGCAGCAACTGTTTTAACAATTCTCATTAGTTCTGTGCAGCAGGTTAGGATAGGAAGTGAAGAGTTATTGATCTGTATGAAGCTTCAGGGATGATTTAGGGAGACATAATGGGCCAGATCCTCAGCTGGTGTAAATCAGTGTAGCTCAGTTGAAATCAATGGAGTCAGGCCAATATACACCAGCTGAGTACCTGGCTAGTGTTCTTACCCAAGTTAGAATGTCTGATTCCTTCTCACTGCTTTATCATGGAGAGAGTGACTAGGGAAGTGTTACTTATCCTTTCACAGAACACAAGAACTAGGGATCACTCAATGAAATTAATAGGCAACAGATTTAAAACAAACAAAAGAAATAATTGGGTTAAAAAAGAATTAGACAAGTTCATGGAATATAGCTCCCTCAGTGGCTATTAGCCAAGATGGTCAGGGATGCAACCTCCACGCTCTGGATGTCCCTACCGGAATGTCTACACTTCAGTTAAACACAGATGGCTGACCTATGTCAGCTAACTCAGGCTGTCAGGGCTCGGGTTTTTCATAGATTCTAGGACTGGAAGGGACCTCGAGAGGTCATCGAGTCCAGTCCCCTGCCCTCATGGCAGGACCAAATACTGTCTAGACCATCCTTGATAGACATTTATCTAACCTACTCTTAAATATCTCCAGAGATGGAGATTCCACAACCTCCTTAGGCAATTTATTCCAGTGTTTAACAACCCTGACAGTTAGGAACTTTTTCCTAATGTCCAACCTAAACCTCCCTTGCTTCAGTTTAAGCCCATTGCTTCTTGTTCTATCCTTAGAGACTAAGGTGAACAAGTTTTCTCCCTCCTCCTTATGACACCCTTTTAGATACCTGAAAACTGCTATCATGTCCCCTCTCAGTCTTCTCTTTTCCAAACTAAACAAACCCAATTCTTTCAGCCTTCCTTCATAGGTCATGTTCTCAAGACCTTTAATCATTCTTGTTGCTCTTCTCTGGACCCTCTCCAATTTCTCCACATCTTTCTTGAAATGCGGTGCCCAGAACTGGACACAATACTCCAGTTGAGGCCTAACCAGCACAGAGTAGAGTGGAAGAATGACTTCTCGTGTCTTGCTCACAACACACCTGTTAATACATCCTAGAATCACGTTTGCTTTTTTTGCAACAGCATGACACTGTTGACTCATATTTAGCTTGTGGTCCACTATAACCCCTAGATCCCTTTCTGCCGTACTCCTTCCTAGACAGTCTCTTCCCATTCTGTATGTGTAAAACTGATTTTTCCTTCCTAAGTGGAGCACTTTGCATTTGTCTTTGTTAAACTTCATTCTGTTTACCTCAGACCATTTCTCCAATTTGTCCAGATCATTTTGAATTATGACTCTGTCCTCCAAAGCAGTTGCAATCCCTCCCAGTTTGGTATCACCTGCAAACTTAATAAGTGTACTTTCTATGCCAATATCTAAGTCGTTAATGAAGATATTGAACAGAGCCGGTCCCAAAACAGACCCCTGCGGAACCCCACTTGTTATGCCTTTCCAGCAGGATTGGGAACCATTAATAACAACTCTCTGAGTACAGTTATCCAGCCAGTTATGCACCCACCTTATAGTAGCCCCATCTAAGTTGTATTTGCTTAGTTTATCGATAAGAATATCATTCGAGACCGTATCAAATGCCTTACTAAAGTCTAGGTATACCACATCCACAGCTTCTCCCTTATCCACAAGACTCGTTATCCTATCGAAGAAAGCTATCAGATTGGTTTGACATGATTTGTTCTTTACAAATCCATGCTGGCTATTCCCTATCACCTTACCACCTTCCAAGTGTTTGCAGATGATTTCCTTAATTACTTGTTCCATTATCTTCCCTGGCACAGAAGTTAAACTAACTGGTCTGTAGTTTCCTGGGTTGTTTTTATTTCCCTTTTTATAGATGGGCACTATATTTGCCCTTTTCCAGTCTTCTGGAATCTCTCCTATCTCCCATGATTTTCCAAAGATAATAGCTAGAGGCTCAGATACCTCCTCTATTAGCTCCTTGAGTATTCTAGGATGCATTTCATCAGGCCCTGGTGACTTGCAGGCATCTAATTTTTCTAAGTGATTTTTAACTTGTTCTTTTTTTATTTTATCTGCTAAACCTCCCCCCTTCCCATTAGCATTCACTATGTTAGGCATTCCTTGAGACTTCTCGGTGAAGACCGAAACAAAGAAGTCATTAAGCGTCTCTGCCATTGCCAAGTTTCCTGTTAGTGTTTCTCCCTCTTCACTGAGCAGTGGGCTTACCCTGTCTTTGGTCTTCCTCTTGCTTCTAATGTATTGATAAAAAGTCGTCTTGTTTCCCTTTATTCCTGCAGCTAGTTTGAGCTCATTTTGTGCCTTTGCCTTTCTAATCTTGCCCCTGCATTCCTGTGTTGTTTGCCTATACTCATCCTTTGTAATCTGTCCTAGTTTCCATTTTTTATATGACTCCTTTTTATTTTTTAGATCATGCAAGATCTCGTGGTTAAGCCAAGGTGGACTTTTGCCACATTTTCTATCTTTCCTAACCAGCGGAATAGCTTGCTTTTGGGCCCTTAATAGTGTCCCTTTGAAAAACTGCCAACTCTCCTCAGTTGTTTTTCCCCTCAGTCTTGATTCCCATCGGACTTTACCTATCAGCTCTCTGAGCTTACCAAAATCCGCCTTCCTGAAATCCATTGTCTCTATTTTGCTGTACTCCCTTCTACCTTTCCTTAGAATTGCAAACTCTATGATTTCATGATAACTTTCACCCAAGCTGCCTTCTACTTTCAAATTCTCAACGAGTTCCTCCCTATTTGTTAAAATCAAGTCTAGAACAGCTTCCCCCCTAGTAGCTTTTTCAACCTTCTGAAATAAAAAGTTGTCTGCAATGCAGTCCAAGAATTTGTTGGATAGTCTGTGCCCCGCTGTGTTATTTTCCCAACATATATTTGGATAGTTGAAGTCCCCCATCACCACCAAATCTTGGGCTTTGGATGATTTTGTTAGTTGTTTAAAAAAAGCCTCATCCACCTCTTCCACCTGGTTAGGTGGCCTGTAGTAGACTCCTAGCATGACATCACCCTTGTTTTTTACATCTTTTAGCCTAACCCAGAGACTCTCAACACTTCCGTCTCCTATGTCCATCTCCACCTCAGTCCAAGTGTGTACATTTTTAATATATAAGGCAACACCTCCTCCCTTTTTCCCCTGTCTGTCCTTCCTGAGCAAGCTGTACCCATCCACACCAACATTCCAATCATGTGTATTATCCCACCAAGTTTCAGTGATGCCAACAATGTCATAGTTGTATTTATTTATTAGCACTTCCAGTTCTTCCTGCTTATTACCCATACTTCTCGCATTTGTATATAGGCATCTAAGATACTGGTTTGATCTTGCCTCCCAGTTTTGCCCTGACCCTCCTTTCTCTCTGCCATTATAGCCCATGCTCCCTCTTGTTTCCGACCCATCTCCCAGGTCTCCATGTTCACCACTTACCTGTGGGTTGCAGGGCTGTTTAATTGTGGGGTAGATATTCAGGCTCAAGCTGGAATGTGTGTGTGTGTTTGTGTTTGTAATGAAGAAATAATCCGAATGAAAGCAATTCTGAATAATTTCAGAAGTACACGGTATCTCCCTAATTTATAGCACACACAATAAGCCTGTCAGGTGTGAAATACCAAAAATAAAATCTGTATTATGCATACCTTCATCTAAAGTCAAACAGCTGGAACTTTGTAAAGCCACAAACCTCTAACTTACAGCACCTCCTTTGATGTGGCATCACTATAGAAGGATATTTCTCAAAACCAAAAATGTGGTAACACTGAGCTTCCTTTGCAAACTGCATACTGTATTAGGAAGAATTCCAAGAAAATTCTCTAAGCCTTGCAATTAATCTCATGCTCACCTTAATTTTTCCAAAATAAAGGACAATTAACATCCTTCCACCATTGTGTTCCATCTTTAGCTTTCTTTACTTTAATACGACCCCTCCATATAGCCTATCAGTGCTGCTGTCAATATCCTGGTTTACTGTACTTCAGCCTGGCCGCTATAATCAAATAAGCAGAGGAGGATTATGCTTAATTAAGGCTTCTGTGTTTAGGATAAGGAAGAGATGAAATGTTTTCTCCCTAAACTATTTGTTTTGTGCAATCTTGAATCCAAGTGATGATTCCTATTTATCTGCTGTAGCTCTTCCTTCAAGTTCTTTCAGGTAAATTTTTTTTGCTGAGAAGGGCAATGTTCTGTACTAATTGTATTTATATAGAATGGTTTTAATGTAAATGATATATACAGCGAATACAAAGAAAGGTATCCTTAATGTTTACTGGAGGAAGTGATCTGTCAGTGGATTGCCCCAAATCCCATTGCTTGCCTGTTGAGGAGATTAAAGTCTATGGCAGTTTTCCCTGAAAATCTTGCTAGTTCAGTGGAGGAATCAAGGTGCTGGAAGCACCCCTCTTAAGTTCTTCTTGTGTTAGAGAGGGGACTACACCTATCATCTGCTGATCCACTGGCATAAGCAGGCTTTTCTGAATATCTTGTTCTAAAAGATGCAGTTATCACGCATGTGCCATGCCATGCATGCACCTCATGTTCAGCATTCTCTGGCAGGTTAGTTTCCCCCCAGCCACCCCCCAAATCTGAACTCAGGTAATTACTGTCACAGTTGCCTTCTGAACTTTGGGGCCCCTCTTTTGAATGGGGAAGTCCCAGGATGCACAAATTTGCACCAAAACCCTGCACCTGCACCCAGCAATGAGGTTGTAGAACCCAGAAGATTACCAATGGAATCTGGCAAGACTGGGTGATGCCATGAACATGGGTAATATGGGGGAGTGGGAATGCAGAAGAGGCTATGGGGTGGCGGCATTGGGAGGAAGGAAATGAACAGGCATTAGTGGTCATGGTGATGGGAAGTGAGAGAATTCGAATAGGTCTGGATAAGCATCCAGTCTTTCCTATACTTCCCCAAGCGAAACCTCTGCTGCACCAGTTGAAGTTCTCTCCCCTCATTAATCACATACTATAGATTAGAGAGACAACGTGGGTGAGGTAATATCTTTTTATTGGGCCAACTTCTGTTGATTAGAGACAAGCTTTAGAGCTTACACAGAGCTCTTCTTTAGGTCTGGGAAACTAATTCCAAGTGTCACTGTTATATAAAAGGTTTGAACAGATTGGTTAGCATATGTAGTTAACACATACAAGGGACCATTCAAGGTGAAGTGGCCCATTAACATGCCTCCAGTCATGGGCAGAGGGAGAAAAGTAGCTGGGGAGCGGGGGGGAGGAATTAGTGATGTACCGATTATTGTAATAAGCCATAAATCCAGTGTCTGTATTCAGTCCATGATTTTGTGTTTAGCAAAGTTATGAATTTAAGTTCCCAGGCTTGTCTTTTGAAAGTTTTGTGCTGGTTTCCTTTGAGGATGAGGATTGATAAGTCAGATATAGAGTGATCGCTTTGTGAAAAGTGTTCGCCCACAGATGATAGGGTATTTTGGTCTTTTATCTTTGTCTTTGTCTTTCCTGTGTGAGTTCATTCACTCATTACTTGAGACCAACGGATCACCAATAATGAGATCCTTCAGAGAACTGGTCTATAGTCTATGCGGACTACACAGGACGTTTGCAGGCTTCACTGGTTGGGACATGAGCGCATGCCTCAAGATCGTCTGCCAAAGGCAGTGCTCTATGGCCAACTTAAAAACCGCCTGCAACTCAGAGGAAAGACAAAGCTCCGATATAGCAACAAGGTAAAGCAAGGCCTCAAGAAATTCAGCGTTCCCACTGACAATTGGGAAAATCCTGCCCACAATCGCTCAGTTTGGAGAAGCCAGGTTAAGGCTGGTGCAGTCACCATGGAGAGCCATCAGACAGCCCAGTCTGAGGCCCACAGGTGAGCCAGGAAGCAGAGTATGCTCCAACCTTTATCTGGCAAGTGGACCTGTAGCCATTGTGGGAAGGTTTGCCGCTCGCACATCAGGCTTTTTTCCCATACCATTGGTGGTAAGCACCACTGAGGGACCGACTTTGTCACGTCTCCTTTCATCTGTCAAGATATTGGACAGCCAATGATCATCTGAGAGTGTCGGATTTGTCTGGTTTCACCCACATAGTTGCTATTGGGACATTTAGTGCACTGGAAAAGGTACATCACATGTTGTGATAGGTCTGCGTAGGACCCAGGGATCTTGAAAGGTGTGTTATGGGGCGTGCATTGGTGTATGAAACAATTTTTGTAGTGGGGCTGCTGAAAGCCATCAAACAAAACTGTAAACCCTGTAGATGGTGGAAACCACTTTAAGCCATGGGTGCAGCAGCACCCCTAGTTCTAGCACCCCTGGGGCAATTTTGATCACTCTAGCAATGGAGATATGTCCGCAGACCCTGCCAGAACAACAGATGCAAAATCAGTCATCTCACTATACCAATTGAGTTTACATCATATTAAAGGACATTGCACATTTGAGTTGCAAGGTTACCTGCATTCCACACAAATTTGATATCGCCTCACTTTTATTGTTGAAAAACATTTGCATAATCATGAAACTGAAGTGTTAGTTATTTACACTAAAGGTATGAGTCACACACCATTTTAAGTTTTGTGTGTGTGTGGATTGTGCCCCTCATTTGGGTCTGTCACACTTTGCGAGCCTTAACGAGTTGAGAAATATGCCTCTGAATCTTTCCAGACACCTTCAGTTTTTCAGTCCTTATCGTGCCACTTTTCTTCCCGTTAGTGCTTCCATTGCTACTTTCTTGTTCTGCTCTTTGTTACTGTTACATTTCTGTGCTGACTGCACATGCAGGAATAATGGGAAGTACTCTCTGATCCTCTGTCTACTGAAAGATTTTTGCTAAAGTAGCTTAAGTGTACCTAGAAACCACACACTGGTATAAATTTGAAGAAGTTTTGTTCACAGAACATTGATTCTTCTGCTTGAATGTTTTGTTCAAAATTTGAATGGATTCTAAATATACTTGAGCATGTTCTCTCATCCCTAATTTTAATAGCTGCCAGTGTCTGGATTCAGAACTATCCAAGGAGCTGTGGCTTGACCACTCAGTAGCCTCCATGATCTATATTAGTACAAACTGCAATTAACTCTACCAAAATTTAATGAGGTATTTTATTAATTAAAATGCAGGTATACTCTGAAAAAAGTAACAGTCTGTCAAAATGTCATCGTGGGCTCCTCTGTCTTTCAGTGATTTCCACAACAAATGTACTCATTTTACAGATACTTTTTTTTCTAACTTCTAGCTGTGTAATCTCATCATAGAGTCTGAAAGTCAAGATGGGCTCTTTCTGACACACACATGAATCTTCAATGAATCTGCAGGTTTAATTTAATTAGAAATCCTTTGATTGAAACCAGGACACACACTTGTAGCTGCATTTTCTGCCTATCCTATGCTTCTAGCAATAAAAAGTGGCAAAAGTATATATTAATCAGTAAAGTTAAGAGTAGAGTCTCAATACTCACAAATAGTAGGTCTTTTGAGTAAGGTGTCGTTTTTAATATACTGTCTTTTCAGAGTAGAACCATACTTTGTGATTTCACTATGTGACCTTACGGTAAAATTTGACTTAGGATAAATTTTTCAAAAGTGTTTAAGTGACTTAGGCTCCTAAGTACCATTTTCATGAGATCTATTGACTTCTAATTAGACTTAGGCTCCTGTATCATTTAGATGCTTTTGAAAATTTTACTCTTAATCCTACTACTGTAATACTGGCCAACTTTTTAGGAGATTTGATAGAGTACTTTGTATAACTTAAAAAAATAATAATTTCCATGTACCAGCCTGGAAGCAGGAAATGGTGAAAATTTCTCAAGAAATCATTCTTTTGTGATTTCTGGAACAATGTCTAGCTCAGTAAGTAGCTGAGCACTACAATGATGGGTACTTTTATAGAACTACCTCAAACAGACAAGAGAACATTGCAGACTCAAGGGGTTTGGATGAGTTACAATTAATCATGTGGACTTCTGAGTGCCTACCTGAACTGAACCTCCAAACATGCCGTGGTTTCCTCATTCACTGCTCTTAAAAGGTTCTTTATTGACAGACTTGGATACTGAAATCCGCTTTTTATCAACAGTCCTGGGAGGAGAGACAGAAAGCAGCTGTGCAACATTGACGTAAATTGTGTCCCAGATACCCCACTGGTGGTTGGGGTTCGTGAAGCTACAGAGTCCTACAGGAGCCACAGTGGGCACTGTCATATTGTAAGAATTGCCCCTTCCTCTGCCACTGATTGGCCTGTGGAAGGAAAGGGTGGAGGAGAAGCAACTGGGAGTGTCAAAAGGGAATGCAGAGGATCATCAGGCATCAGGCAAGGATGCCGAACACGTATCTTCTCTGCAGGAAGCTCCTTTGGCAGCCACTGACTTCTTTTAAAGCTTCCTGCCCGCCTAAACTGTCTTCCCACTACACCTCCTAAAACCAGTGGTGGCTCTGGGAACAGCCGTACACAGCAGCACATGTGAAGAGGCAATTATCCACCCAGGGGAGTAGCAGAAGTTGGGGGAAGCCTTTTTTAATCTACAGCCAGTGTAAGTGGGTTGAGAAACCAAGGGACCATTAAGGAGAGGGCAGAGCCATCAAGGACCTGGGAATGGTAGCAATAAAGAGAAGAGGCAGTGTTGTTAGAGGTATAGGGGGAAAAGGCAGAATGGGTTAGGATGGGAACTTTTGATGAGTGATGAAAAGAGTAGAGCATGGAAAGAGGGGATGTCAAGTTGTGTAGGAAGGGGGACATTACATTTAGTGCTTGGGGCCATATAAACAGCATTACATCCCTGAGTGCAAGCTTCCCCTCAGCACCTCTAATGTGCTTCAATTCTGATCTGGATGCACCACTTTCAAGTACAAGAAGAGTTCAGTCTCCATACCCATTCCATCCTTAGCCTGTCTGCTGAGACTTCCAATGTGGTTGCCAATTGTGAAGTGGGCCTTTGTCTACACTGGCAACTGGAGTGAGGCCACCAAACTCAATTTATATAGGATGCAGTAAAGAGGACAGATGGTAACATCTTTTGCTCTCTTCCAACCTGGATTGGATTCAAACCAGTGAGCAGTGTCTCCAGATCCCCTTTCCAGTTCTTGTGTCAGCCAGTCCCTGCCTACCAGTTGTGCTAATGTACACCAGCTGAGTGGAAATGCCATTTAAATGCCAGTTTTGCGGTAGTTTATCTAAATTAATTCTCTTATGAGAATTAACCAGATCTCACTCAAACGTGACTCATGAATACAGACTCCTGATCTTGCGCCAACCCTGTACATTCTTTTTCCATCCCCGTACAAAACCTCTTTCAACTGCTGTCTCAAACTTGGCAGCTCTGTAGTAAATAGTGTTGCATTTTTAGTCATTGTTTATGAAACTATAAGGATTACATGGTGTGGGAGGTGAGGGGGGTGGAAAGGGGAGTGCACACATGGAAAAATAATTTTCTTGTTGACATGTGGAAATGCCTGCAGAAGCTTAGACCAAGCAATACTTTTTTTCATCTAAGCTGCACAAAATTTAGCCTCACTGGGGAATTTTGAGAACTAGTCTCTAATTCTTTTAATATCGTTCACATGCTGGGATGAAATTCTCCATCACTGGCTTGTCATATCCTTCAGCAATGGAATGTAAAACTGGAAAACAGCTCAGTTGGATGGCAGACTCAACCTATAGGACATTTTTTTCAGCCCTGTTTTTGCAAATATGCCATTTTGCTGCATAAGTAAACATCACTGTTGATTGAAAGAAACTGTTGGAATTTCAAAATCTTTTTAATCTCAAAAGCTGTGTGGTTTTTGTCAATGAAAATAGAGGAGGTTTATAGAAAGAGTATCAATTCTTTGAAACTGATCAATCCTTCCAGTTTAGGTATACCCTGCAAAATTATTCTAAAACTGTATTATGATGTTTCTTGTTTATTACCTTTGAATAATTCAGTATCAAGTTCAGTCAGTTTGAAATTTTTGTCTAGCTGCTGGCCTTGAAAGTGAAACTGTATTCTTTCTGGTTCAGACATCATCACCAGCAATAAGAATTCTTCAGTTAGATTCTATTCTATTGAATGGTTAGCTTAATTCTATCTCACACTCCTGGAGCTGAGTTGGTTCTGCAATGCTGACAAGAGTAAATTATAATAAAAGCATATTGTATTATTGTTCTACATCATATAGCACCATACTATTATCACATTCATTACCATAGTACCTAGGAGCCACAGTTATGGCACATAAGGAGCAGGACACCATTGTGCTAGGCACTGGACAAACACAGAACAAAAAGATACCCCCTTCCCCAAAGATCTTATAATCCAAATATAAGACAAGAAATAACAGATGGCTACAGACAGATGGAGAACAGTGAGACATATTGGTCAATGCCATAGGCAGTGGTATGCATTATGTGTATCAAAAAAAATAATGAGGTTTCCACCCTGAGAATTTTACAATTTATATTCAACATATGACAACATGAGAGGGTAAAAGGATATGTGGGAGGAGGAGGGCTAGAATGAATAGATATTTTATATACTTGTCATCGTTCCAATATTCAGATACAGAAGTAGAGAGGGAACCAATGGAGACTTTCAGAAGGGGATGACACTGCTGGAGTGGCAGGTAAAGAATATGATTTTAGAAGCCGCATGCTGCATAGATTTAAATGGTGTGGTATGTTTTGAGGTTGCAGCAGTGAAGATGACAGATTAGGGCAGTAGGCATGGAGACAAGGGCAGATTTTGGCCATGCTATAAAGGAAGACATAGCAAGATTTAGCAATAGACAGTATAGAAAGAAAAGGAGAGATTGAGGTCAAATGACAACAAAGATGTGAACCTGGATGACAAGAATAGTGAAATTATTGATGGTGATTGAAGAGGAAGAGAGAAGTGAGGATTTCCAGAAGACACTTTATGTTCGCCATGTTTGGTTTGACATTTCACGGAGATGCAATAGAAAGTAGGTCACAGATGAGGAAACTAACAAAAAAAGGCAGGGATGTAGAATAGATAAGGGAGTCTTAGCGTAGAGGTGGTGGTTGAAATCATGATAGTGGAAAAGGATGCTGAAGAATAGGGAGAAGAGAAGACAACCAAAGTTAGAGTCTTGAGCCATGTCACTTGTCCAACCGTGAGACAATAGTGACCTTGGTGAGAGCAATCTTGATGGATTGCTTAGAGTACAAGCTACAGTGCCGATTACAGACTATTAGATTTTTGTCATTCAAATCAGCAGATATGACTCTGGATACACAGATGGTGTAGATCTCTTGAATACCAGGTGCCATTTGTACATCACTTTTCTGACCACAGCTGCACTTCAAGGTTCTGTTTATGCAATTGTAGAATGTGCTGTGTACTCTGGTTTTATTACCAAGGAGAGGATGATGGTGAGGAATAAATACAATACAGAGCTCTGAAATGCACATCTTTAAAGTATCTTTTTTTTTTAACAGAAGTTTGTTCCTTTTTCAGTGTTCTTTCACCCAGAGGAAATCCTTATACTGCATTTAACATCAGTGAAAATTAGTTCATGTGCAAAACATATTTGTTCATATGTACCTTTATTAATAATGAGTGCTTTCCTTTGTCATTTGTTACAGCTTTTTCATTCACCCACCACTTTTAGTATTTCACATCCACACCCCCTACCTGATTGATTTTCTGCATGGTTTATATATATAATTTGGTTTTCCACCTGTTCATATGGTAACTGATTTTGCACCAAACTTGAAAATAGCCAATTGGGGAAAAATCCAAATAAAAATGGAATTTTCAGACTAGCTTGGATTAATTAAACCTGTATCTTAAACTGTTTTAAAAATGAATTCTGGACCTCTAGATTTTGGAGTAGCTTAAATACATCCTAAATTTATTTAATTCATGTCGGTGCTCATCTAAGCAAACTTTACTCACTGAAAAGAACTCCATTGAAACCATGTGTTCTTTTCTTTTTGAACTACAGCTCACCACAGCCACCTTGGATGGCAAACTCCAGTTGTTTCTACCTTGATGCTTGCCAGCCTGTGGAATGCTGGCCCTGGGGCTCTGGAAATAACAGCTTGCTGAGAGAAAGGAGACTGGCAACTGTGCAAGCCGCAAAATATTCCTTTTTAAATTACAGTTGTAGAAATAATGTCACTTACATTGGAAAAATAAGGACAAGATACAGTGTGGTACAACTGTACTCATTCAGGCCTCAGTACAGCAAAGGCTTAAGGATTGATGTCAATGGGGCTACTCACATGCTTAAAGGTAGGCATGTGCTGCAGTGCTTGGCTGTATTGGAGTCTTTTACCTGTAGATTGGTGACACAGTTAAAATAGAAAGTGATCCAGTTTTAAAGCTAAAATTTCTGCCTACAACTAAAGACTTGAAATGAGTTCAAGTTCCTCATTCTTCATGAAATGACATTAGGAGTCATGTTGGTCCCTTGTTTATATCTATGCAACTCCCATGAGGTTAATGGAAGTAACTTGGGTATAGCAGAATTTGGTCCTCATTACTGAGACAATCTGATTCACATCCATTTTATTGCATTCTGTTATCCCTTGTACACCATTCTGTTAAGTTGTTAGGGATGGGGGAAAGACTTTTATTTTAAAGGCTTTGTCTTCACAAAGCTAACTTGATATTTTAGTCTGGTAATTTACTTATGTTTAGTTTTACTGTGACAGTAGAGGTGTGCCCCATTTCTAGAAATAGAAAATTTGAAAAGTATTGAAGTAGAAAATTAGTTCTGGGAGAAAGCTTTTGGGGTTTTATTTTATTTTTATTTTTTTGTACAATTTCTAGCTATGTTTTCCCTAATCTTTGAAAATTCTGATGTTGGATATTGTTTTGAATAATAAACTGGTGTTCGAATCATTCATCATCTCTGTCTGTTTAAAAATGGGGAACATCTAAGACTGTGGGCCTATGTTTATCTGAGTTGTGTGATGCTGAGAAAACTTTACCCTTTTATATGGACTGTGGTGCCAAGCCAACCAAACTTACCAGGACAAAGGATCATTAAGTCTTATAAAACTCCTTTACTCTTGTCAGCTCAATTGTCTTTAGCTGGCCAATTACATACAGCTGAACTTGCTTCTCAGACCTTTTCCTACGGGGCCACAAGGGAAAAAACTGGGATTTCTACACTGCCTACACAGATTAATAAAACTCAGCAATGTGACAGATGCACCTTTTTACAGTAAGCTTTTTCAATATCATAAGATAATTGAATTTAAAAAGTGGCTGATACCCCCTTGGTTATATGCACAACACTTATGTTCTTTTAGTATAAGAAGGTTGATGTTTTAATTACACAAAAGTCAAGTTTCATTTAAGGTTTCTAGATTCCATTAATTCTGTGCTCTTGCATATAAGCGTTAGCTGCTTCTTGCAGAGCTAAGCCATACACTTACTGTACGCTAGATTCTGACACCCTTACTCTCTCAAGTAGTCTCACCGAAGTCAACAGGACTGCTTGTGGAATAAAGTGTTATTCATCATGATTCAGAGTATCAGAATTGGTCCCCATGTTATCTCACATTATATGTGCAATAGTATATTGTAGGCTGCTGGACCTGATCACCAGCCTAGGTCAAACAATCGGCCACACACAATTCTATTTGTGTCCCTTTCCTTGCGGCTCAGTTTGTTTAACACACAAATACAAGGAAACGTGGAACAATAAGAAGAAGCAACAGTCCTGTTCTTGACAGAAATTGTGGGGTCCTCTGGTAGCTTAAGGGTCTCGTCCTCCGCCAGCTTGTCCTCTTGCAGCCTTCTGCTACAGCCACAGGAGAATGTACTCTCAGCTCTCTCTGGAGCTAGGGACCTCACTTATATCCTCCAGCTGGGAATCAGACCCAATCACTAGATACTTTCCAGCTGGGTTGGCTGATTCCCAGCACCTGGCTGTTGGGCTTCTCTCTAGAACAGTGCTGGCTGACCCCTGGACCTAAAAGTGACAGACAGCCCTGTTATATACGTAACGACGTGTACAGTGGGCTAGGTTCGCTCCAGGGTCTACCAAAGATGACATTAACCAAGGTTCTAGCTGTGGAAACTCCAGGAGGGGATGAAATTCCATTGGCACAAAGCAGCTACAATCTCCTCTCTACTGGAGGAGCCATAGCTTGTCCGTACAGCTCAGAAGGTTGGTGCTTCTATCTAGGAAGAGTGTGTAGTCAGGGCAGGCGAGGAGCGCTCTAATTCAGTGGCTTCTACAGGTGGAACTTCTTCGGAGTTCTGTTGCTACTTAAAACTGACTCACATAGCAAATACTGTTAGGGTGGTCTTCTTCATTACCTAGAATAAATCTCCTTGATGTGCAAGGATCTTCAATGACACAGAGCCTTCCTGCACTAACTTTAGTGAATCCAGCATAGGACAGATAAAAGGGTTACCAAAAATTTTCAAAATAGGCAAAGCAATTATTTTTCCCCAACCTTGTTCTCAGAAATGGTTGAACTATTTTGGCTGAAATTTACTAAAAAAATACCTCAGCCTGAGGCAGGCATCCAGCATGCAAAATGCCAGCCCACACAGTCGAAGTTTGGTAAATTTATAAACACCTGAAAATAAGATCTGTATAATACGATGTATCAGTCAACTTTTAATAGGTAGCACTGGCAAACTATCCCACGAGTGGAAATATGCAGAAGACACGCAAAGAAGAAATGAAGGTTACTTACCTGTAACTGGTGTTCTTTGACGGGGACTCTGCATACTCATGCTCCCTGCCCTCCTAACCTGCTCCTTGCCAAGTCCTGATTCTGTAGTTTGATAATCCACTGTAGCAGTGGGAAGGACCTGACGAGTGGTGCCAACTCCCCTTCTATGGCCATGTCCCTTGAGCATGCTCAAGCACTGTGGCAGGAGGGAAGGAGAGGGGTAAGGTGCTCCTAAGGGGCACTACTACTAGAAGATTCCACCGTCCTGCTGCACCCAGTTGGCACACGCCATGAGTGTGAGTATGCAGAGTCCATCTCAAAGAACTCCAGTTACAAGTAAGTAACCTTCATTTTTCCAGTCCAGCAAGTTCTGCTGAATGCCACAGAGGTCCTCTGTTGTTCAGCATTTTTTACATACTTTGGTCTTGGTCTTGCAATGGGATCCACATGGGCAGACCCTTCTTCCTGATTGGCCGTCCAAGTGCACATGATTGGAGTCTTTGGAACTAATTCTGATCCTACTTACACCATTAGTTCAGTGGAATTGCACCTATGTATACAAGATCAGAAACAGGTCATTAGGTTTCAGTCCTGCCCCTGTTGAATTCAGGGGGCCATTGATATGATGACAGCTGGGTGGGTCCTGAATATTATTATAATATGTTCCATATAACTGATGTCTTAAACCAAGAAATACACACACACACACACACACACACACACACACACACACACACACGGCCACATGGCAGTCTGGCATTTGTTCTTCCATAAAAAATAACAGTGTTCCTCTTGTGCTCTCATTTGGCTATAACAAGAAGTAGGGAGCCAAAGGGAAAGTGCACAGCTACAATTAGTCTACTTAATATTGCACAACTATACATTACAGGATTTTTCTTTTCACCCTCTGATGAGAATGGCTGATTTTTAAATATGGTGACTATCCTGTTCTGCTGTAGTTTTGTAGTAAAATAAAATATTTTAAGAGGATTATTCTGGATTCTCTAAATATTAATAGTTATAATTAAGTTTTGTTCTCTGTGTTTACATTATACTTTTTTTTGGCTCTTCCAAGCAGATGGGGACCTGATGGTTCATCTCTTGACCCTCACTCTCCAATGCCCAGTGTCATGGCCACCCTCTTTCCAGTTGAGGAGGATTAGTTGCAATTCCTTTTGGAGGACATCAGTCTTGCACCTCAACTGGCTGGAGGAACTGTTGTGAAATAGTAATAGTCTTACTATTATTTATTATTTGCATTACCATAGCACCTAGATGCCCTAGTCATGGACCAGAACTCTATTGTCGTACTGTACAAACAGAACAAAAAGATGCTCCCTGCCCCAGAGAAATTACAGTCTAAGTATAGGACAGTACACAACAGATGGACCCAGACAGACCAATGGGTCAGGAGAAGGTAACAATGAGACAATATTGGTTAGCAAGAGAGGCAGTGGTCTCAGCACACCAGCACCCTAATCATTGTCAGGTGTTTTGTAGGCATCACAGAAAATAAGAGTTTTAAGAACATAAGAACAGCCATATTTAGTCAGACCAAAGGTCCATCTAGCCCAGTATCCTGTCTTTCGACAGTGGCCAATGCCAGGTGCTTCAGAGGGAATGAACAAAACAGGTAATTATCAAGTGATCCATTCCCAGCTTCTGGCAAACAGAGGCCAGGGACACCTCGAAGAGATTTGAAGGATAACACTGTAGTCTTTATGGACTACAGCACAAATGTGGTCCAATGATTTTAACACCTTTCAAAGGACAATAACAGATCTAATATTGGTCATGTGCTCTTTTTTTTGTTTGTCAAATGAACCATGGGTACCCCTACAACAGAGATTACACCTAGGGAGTTATTTATTAAAACAAAGTGTCATGCCAACTGCTGCACATCAGTGTTAAATCACTAAATATTCAACATGAGTATCTTGTATTTACTAGAAGCAGATATTTCAGTCCACAAGGTGAAGTTTAACTGTAGGTCATTTTTGCAGGTTTGCCTCAATTTTCATGAAAGTCATTTGTTGCTAAGAAGAAGACGTTTAATCCCACACCTGCACTTACTTAGCAGTGGGGGAAGGCAGGGGTTGTGGTCGGTTATTAGTTGTTTTAAGGGATACACTGCTGCTCGGAATGTGAGATTGCTGTGAGACCATCAGATAATCTAGAGTATTTCGGTAAAATGACAGTTCAGAAGAGTGGAGCAGCTCAGTCCCATGCTGACTTGATACATGGGCCATGTCTTCACTGCCAAAAAAGGTGGGGGATTTTACAGTGGGATAATGAACATGCATTAGTTATGTCACTGTAAAATCCTAGAGGTTCTGTAGTTTTTACCTCTACGTAGCTAGGTGAGGTCAACCGTAGGCAAGGGGTATAGTGTTGACCTTGCCTAGCTACAGCACGGTAAAAGCTAATTGAAAGTTGTCTCCACTAGGGTTTTGCTAACACACGTTAGTTATCCTGCTGTAAAAAAAAAAAAACCCACCACCACCTGTTTTGGACAGTGAAAACATGGCCTTGGGAACAAATCCTGTTTGCCTGACTAACATCAGCTGCTAACTTCAGTGATGCTCTGCACATGAGAAAAAGGAGCAGGAGTTGGCCCTTAAATTGGACACATTAGTTAGCATCCAGCAGTTAATCTCAGGTCAGTTTGGCATTCATGTGACGCTGTTGACGCAGAGAACAGCTACCAAGAGGGATTTTATAGCCAACTGGCTGGGTGGGTGTCCATAAAAGGGAGCTACCTCCTCCCTTCATTTATCACAAGAGCTATTCCTGCTTTGCACTAGTATTAGTGAGGAGAATCAGACCCCTGATATTTTCCAAATGCCATCTAATCCAACTGCCCCAACAGCACAGTTTGTGCTGTGTTTATTCACTCTCATGGGATTTGCCGTTTACAGAACGGATAAGGAAGAAATAGATTTCTGTTTTCTTCTCAGAGGTGGCATTTTTTCTGTTGCTGGATATTTATGAGCCTTTCATGAAACGGTAACAACATTCTACCACAAAGGCAGGCAATTCCAGCGGAGCTGCTTCCAGGTTCCCAATTGCTGTTTCTCTCGTTAGCCCTGGCAAATGTGGGAGCTAGTAATATTCGTCCAAATATTTCCCAGAACAGTTGAATTAATAGAAGAAAAGAATTACCACAATTCATCAAGAACACAGGACATGTTTCATTCTTCTACGTGTGCGTATCTGAAGTGAACATTGCTTCCATTGTTTCGGACTGCAGAGGAGCCATTTAATAACAATCAAAATGAAGTGTGAGAGTGAACCTGATTTTGCTGTCTTGTTTTAATTTTAAAACAATGCAGGATTTCCATGTTCTGAACATTATTAGCCTTCAGTTCTTGTTAATGCAACTATTTTCTTCTTTGTCAATCAGCCTCTTTCATGGAAAAATATGTGCCGGGTCAACTTGATCCCATAAAACCATGATTGAAGTTAATGGGATTTTTGCCTGCCCCCAATGCCGCTCAGACTGGGCAAAGCTGGAGGCTTTCCACACAAAACGCCAACATCATATATTGAGCATAAAGTGGAACAACTTCATTTGTAACACAGATGTTTATGGTTGCTCTGGTCTATAGACTACTGGGGTCTTTGTCTGCAGCTGGCCTCTTATGCTTTTCAGACACGTCACCAGAATGCTGCAAGATGTTCTGGCGACTGCCGTTCTCTGGGTGGCTTGTAACCTCTGGGATAAAATTCCACCAACTGAGGGTTAGAGGCAGCTCAGAGGCAGACCCCCCCCCCACTACATGGGTGTATTAAATCTGTTCTGACATTGGACTTTCAGCCTGTTAAGCCTTGTGGCTGCACAGGAACGGACCAAATGGTGAACAATTGCTACAGCCGACCGTTCGGCTAAGCGTTGAAGAAGAGGAAGAAGAAGAAGCATAAGGCTCAAGCAATCTGAGCCCAGTTCTGCACTTAAGTGGAAGACTCTCCCATGAGGCCAGAGCCATGTTGTCTATTCTGGTTTTTTAGTCACAATGAGGTGCCATGAATGAAGAGGGGAAAAGGGATTAAATATAGCCCCAGCTGTAGGGTTAGCTAGTGGATTGATTCAACACTTTCCATTCATTTCTGCGTCTGCAAGCCCCTCCCAGAGCCTGCTTATAACTAGAGCTGCAAAAAGTAAAGGTGCTTAATAATATGGTTGAAATTTTGCTACCATGAGATGCAGAGAGCTGCCAAAATGTTTTGATTGAATGCTTTTTGCTTTCCCAGGGCAGCACCTGCCCCTTAACGTGCCATTTAAGCTCTCCTTTTGGAAGACAAACATTCTTGCAGGAAGCTTCCATTTCCACAACGCTCAGAGGTGTCTCATTTCACCCGTGTGTGGGCCTAGCTTGGACTCACAGGCAGCTACCAGTTGCTGGGCAGAAACTGTTGACTCTTGGCTATGCTTGCTGCTTGGCTGACCAAAAAGCCACATCCCATGAGAGGATGTTGGTGTCAGGTGGTAATGGTTCTAGAAAGGCGCTGAAAGTATTCTTGGCATAACTCCAAAAACGTATATAGAGTTACTCTGGAAGGAGTTTGGCCCAATACTCCACAACTGTAGATAAAAAGGCAACCTGAGGAAAGGAAATAGCTACATGAACTAATGAAATCTACTCCAGCATATGTGATTTCATACTGCGGAAAGTGCAGTCAGAAAAAAATTGAGGTGTTCCCCCCCCCCCCCCCCCCCAGCTGCAGTCTCCTTGAATAGTGCTCTACGTTGTGGTATGTTTCTCTGCTCCACCTTCCACATTCCCTCACATCCATGAAGTCATACCCGTGTGTATATCTCAGAGAACTTAAATAAATGGACCAAACACAATGTAAACGTCGTAGCAGGAGGATCTAGTTAATACGGATGATCACCTTCTGTCCTCACAAAGCATTACATTTAAGGTTTCTGTTTAGTTATCTAAAGTCTTTTTTGGTCTATACTGCACTCTGAATTCATTATACTAAAGGCCAGTGAACTGTCTAGAAAATGGAATGTGTATAGTAAGAGGTTTGTAAAAATGTCATTTGAAGCTTCATTCGTTAGTCACTCTGGCAAAGTATGTAATTTATCATGCTTGTTTGTCAGCCTTTTGAACTCTTGCATTTTCCAGGCTGCTAGCTTGTATCTTAATTACAATAAGGATAATAATTATTTCATTTTTCAGCACCCCCTGAAGAGCTCTATACCATCAGGATAAAATAAGATTCATATGGAACCCAAAGTGGTGATGTCAAAAAGTAAATTTTGGGTGGAGGTGACTGGAAATCTAAGGCACTTTTTTAAAAGTGAGGAGAGAGGGACTGAGACAGATGTCAAGGATGAGGGAGCTTCCCCACCCCCCATCATAAAGTATGTATGTACACACACACACACAATATTATTTTTCAAAGCCATCTGGTGGGCAAGCTAGATAATGTTTTAAAGTTAATAAATGCCAGAGCTGGACTGGAGCTAATGTACAGACATTGTTGTGCATATTTAATGTAGTTAATTAATATTAAATAATACAGCAGGTATAAAAAAGTAATTAGGCAGGAGTGTAACCCCCTCCTCTGGGGAAAAACATGCAGGAAGGTTGGAGATTCCCTCTTGTGTAGTTTTCTCCAAATTCTTCCATTGTAGGTTGCCAAATCTTGTGCAAGAAGCAAGGGATTCAGTCCCCAAGCTCCACAGATCCCCCCTGTTTCCCTATGGACATAAGGTCCCTGTCCCCTCCTTTCCTGGTACCAGGAGCTGTGCATCCTCAGCACCCTTAAAAATGTGATCAGTTATTTTTAGGTGTATAAATATGAGTTTAGATGTCTAATATTAGGCATCTAAACTTGAACATTTTGGTCTAACTTACCATCCCATGCGTGTCAGAGGCAACGCCCAGGCTAGAATTCCAGAGTACATAGTTGTAGTTTGCTATTCTCACCACTGGAGACACCTATCCTTCTTTGTAGCACTCCGCCTTTCTCTGGGGGGTGGAGAAGCTTGGATATTGAAAAGATAAAGGTATTTGTATAGAAAGGATAATTATAATGGAATGAATTGTTTACAAACAGCCTTGAACTCTTCATTAACATTCTGTGGAAAAAAGTCTTAAAATTAAAATCTGTATTTAAAAGCAGGGTTGGAAGAAAGAATATTATCATCTCTGGGCACTTCCACTCACCTCAGTCTCCTTATTCTCTCAGCCATTCCCCTTGGTGAGTGTCTGCTTCTGCTTTTGCAATTTCCCCTTTATTGGAAAAAGGACTCTCCTGTGCTCGACCTTGGACACCAGACTAGAGTGGGGTGTCCCAGGCTCCACCCTTGCATGTTCCCTACTGTGAGGTCACCTCACCTCAGGCAATGGAACTGTGTGGAAATTCCAAGCTTACAGCCAAATTCTTTGTAAAACCAGGTTCTTATCTGAAGATAGAGAACAAAGATTTTAAACAAAACAAAATAAATTTTTCTGATCATATCTAGATTTTACTTTTCTCAACAGTTAATCAGTTTGGCTATCGTAGTTACAGCAACAGTAAGCAATGCTAAAACAAACATATCTTCAGACAGAAATGCTTGAGTCTGGCCTGCTTTATCTGACCCGGCAGCATTCACCCTCCTCTGTTGAGGGGTTTGCTGGGACACTCAACAGAGGAGGGGGACAACCTGCATTCCCCCAGTTGATTTTCTTAACATATTTCCCTATACCCCAAAACAGCTCAATCAGGTCTGGGCAAATTCCAGTCTGGGCTATCAAAAGTGAACAGGCTGAAAGTGACAGCTGTTCCACTGATTGGATGGTTGGGCTATTGTGTCTCAATAGCCATACTCATGACCAGGAAAGGTATTTTCTTCTCACGGAGGGCTTTGTTTGTCTGAGAGTAGTTCTGCTCCCTTAAACCTCCCTTTGTCTATGTGTATTAAAATAGAAACATGTGTCTGTTACACATCTAAAATATATTTAGTAAATGGTAACAGCAGAGCTGTCCAGAAAATGAAAATCTCTTCCCATGGAAAATTCAGCATAAAAAAACACTCTTGAAAATCAATACTGCAACATTTTTCATAGAAAGGGATTTCCATAAAAATTCCATTTCAGGAGAAACTACATGGGGTTTTTTGTGTGTAGCTTGCTGGCTGCCCACCTGGTGAACAGGGTGTCCAGCTGCCCGGCTGACTGTTTTCCTGAGCTTCCTGGGGAACTAGAAGCTCAGGAACACCAGGGGAATGGACTAACTGGGGCGTGGCCTGCCAGAGACTGTGGGAACCCAAGGAGCCTGGAAGTCAGGATGCTGAGGAGCCTGGGAACTGACTAGTTGGGGAGTGGCCACTAGGCTTCCCGAGTAGCCCAGCAGGCAGGCTGGTGCAGAGCTGGGGAGCCTGTAAATCATTAGAGCCTGGGAGCTTTGCATTAAGTTGCCAGCCAAGCTAAGGAGGTAAGTGGGAGAGCTAGCAAGACATCAGAGAGGTTCTATCAGAACCTGCCTGGTTTTCACCACATGTTTTGATGGAATTGATACATTCCTGTGGAAGCTTTTGATTGCGTCAAATCAGCATTTTCTGATGGGAAATTCCAAACCAGCTGTAGTGACATATCATTACATCTCAACAAGCTCAAGAAATTTGTAGACCTTCTTTCAGAGGGACCGAGCATCTGCAACATCCCTTCACTTCAAAATGAGAGTTGTGGCTGCTCAGCACCTCTGATAATCAGGCCCAGATGTGAATCCTGCAAATTGCAACTCTAGCTCCTCAAAGCAACAAATTACCCAAACAAAGCTGCTGCCCTAGCTCCTATCTAACCAGCACATTTGCTGTTCTAACCAGTGCATTATCTCCTTTTCCAGTGGTGTTTTAATAACTTGTCAAAAGTTTGAAGAACTGGACATCCACAGGTTGGGATCCAGTCAGTCCGTTTTTACTTGAATGTGATATTTTGAAGGACAAGGAAAAGATTGCATTCTTCACATTTTATGCCACATAAATCATTGTCTGTTAAATGATTTTCCATTTTTTAATAAAATGCTGCAATCACAAGATGAGGTTATGACTAGACTTGTTGGCAGAAACTCAACACTAGTATATTCGGATTTCTTCCTGGTGCACAATAATCATACAGGACTTTAGGGTGAGTTCAGAAACAGACTGTGAAAAGTAAATTTGCTCATGCAAACTACTGTAGAACTGCCAGACATGGTAGATCACTTTGTGTCGGGGCTGCCTAAATTTAATAGCAGAACCACATCTTCAAATCATATTTACTTTGCTATGCTAAATAAACCAGAAAGCTGGCGTGTTTCCCCTTGATTTCAACTAAAGTTTCAAAGTCAATGACCTATTCTTTAGGTCTGTTGATAGTTTGTGTTATTGCAGTATCCCTTTATAATTCAGTAAAGTCACTCCCATGCTGAAAATAACGTTCTGTTTCAAAATAAGGGATTCTTTTCTAAGGAGGGGAAAAAAAACTTGTGGTGTTAGGGCCTAAAATTTGTCCTGCTTTAAAACTGGTATAAGTTGATTGGGAATGTCTTTAAAATTGTTATAGCAGGCCAGCTATGTTAAGGTTGTGAAATGTTTTCAAGTCTAAAATAAGTGATCCCATCAGAGACATCAACAACTTTCTCACAGTACAGTTAGACTTATCTGACCCAGGCTTAGATTCCATGCTATCTAGAGACTTTGTTCAGATGAAAATTAAAAGTCGGCATGCAAAATGACTCATTGTTGTCAGGGTTGATACATTTCTCCCACCAGAGAAGCAATATGGGCAGAGATCAATTGGTACTGACGCACATGTGGTATGCAGAAGGTTTCCGACAGCACAAGCACGGACCATGTTTCCTGCATACCATTATGAAGGACTCTGTGTTGCATTTCCAGTGCTGAGTAACTCAGTGGGTGGCTGACAATAATTTGTTTATATCCCAGAAATAGATAATGAAATTAGGGTTGACGATTAGTGTTTTGTTTTTGGATTTTGTTGGGGTGGATTTTGTGTTTCTGGGATATGAAGCCAAATGTGTGAGTAACTCTGGCAATCAAACAGAGGAGTGGATTTTCCTCATCATTGGCTGTGCCTTGAAATAAGAATTAACAATATTTCATGTGTTTCCATCTGCAATGGGGTGTACTCTCTGTTTAAGCCTAATGGAGAGGGGCAGAGGACCCCTTTCCAGGGATGTTGGTGTGAGCACAAGCCAAAACTAGAAGAGAGGAGATGGTCCCAGGGAATTAGCAGTGATCTTCCCAGGACACTGTCACCTTAAGGCCTGGGGTCAGGAGCCCTGTAATACAGGGTGGAGCAGGACTCTCCTCTCTCCAGGCCAATCAGGAGGAGCTCTCAAGGAGAGAAGTGTATATGTCACCTTCCCTTACAAAACAGGGAGTGTGCTGACAGAGGAAGGAAGCCTGAACCAGAAGACTAGGCTTCTGATGAGCAGGATAAGGGCTCTGTGGAGTGCAGGACATTGGAGATGGGTATGAACTATGGGGTTACTGTGATGAACCTTGCATTTGGGTCACTGAGGACTATTTTGAATTTCAGGGGAGGGCTGGTAATAGCCTGAGAAAGGCTAAAAGGTGTTCCCAAGGCTTTTTCCAAAAGAGGGAGGGCACTGCAGAAACAACAGGGGAGCACCTGGCAATAGCAACCCTGCTGCACTAGCCCATTATTTTACAGCACTTTCTTCTTGGCGTGGTGAAAACCTCTTTAATGCCTCCTTAAAATGTATGGTGTACAAGGGTAGGTCTACATTTACCCGGTAGTTCGGCGGCAAGCAAATCGAACTTCTGGGTTCGACTTATCGCATCTTGTCTGGACGCGATAAGTCGAACCCGGAAGTGCTCGCCGTCAACTGCGGTACTCCAGCTCGACGAGAGGAGTACGCGAAGTCGACGGGGGAGCCTGCCTGCCGCGTCTGGATGGAGGTAAGTTCGAACTAAGGTACTTCGAACTTCAGCTACGTTATTCACGTAGCTGAAGTTGCGTACCTTAGTTCGAATTGGGGGGTTAGTGTAGACCTGCCCCAAGATGTACAACTGAAGTCCAGTCCCCTGCACTCATGGCAGGACTAAGTATTATTTAGACCATTCCTGACAGGTGTCCAGAATCTGTAAGGATAGAAATTCCATGCTTCAATAATAAGTATATAGTAGTAAGTCACCAGGATGGTGACAGTGATTGTGAAATGCTCTGAGAGAACAGAGAGGCTATTAAAATAGAAAACTCAATAATAATGGGGGATTTCAACTATCGCCATATTGACTGGGTACATGTCATCTCAGGACGGGATGCAGAGATAAAGTTTCTTGACCGCATAAATGACTGCTTCTTGGAGCAGCTAGTCCTAGAACCCACCAGAGGAGAGGTAATTCCTGATTTAGTCCTAAGTGGAGCACAGGATCTGGTCCAAGAAGTGAATATAGCTCAACTGATTGGTAATAGCGACCATAATATAATTAAATTTAACATCCGGGGAGGGGACACACCAGAGAAGCCCACACTGTAGCATTTAACTTCAAAAAGGGGAACTACACAAAAATGAGGAAGCTAGTTAAATGGAAATTTAAAAGGTACAGTCACAAAAGTGAAATGCCTGCAAGCTGCATGGAAACTTTAAAAACACCATAATAGAGGCTCAAATTAAATATATACCCCAAATTTAAAAAAAACACAGTAAGAGGACCAAAAAAGTGCCACCATAGCTAAACAACAAAGTAAAATAAGCAGTTAGAGGCAAAAAGGCATCCTTTAAAAATTGGAAATTAAATCCTACTGAGGAAAATAGAAAGGAGCATAAACTCTGGTACTCATTCTGTGACAGGGTGCTATCAGCAACACCCTGATCACTGACCCTGCTGCAGCCTGGAGATGTCTGCAGGCCCAGCTGAGGGCAATTATACACTTTCAGGTGGGGGACTGTGAGCACCTGGATGAAAATCACTGGGTTGACAAGGTAATAGGGAAGAATATAAGAGGAGAGGCTCAGGACGAGCTCTGAGGGTGAGCCTGGCGGGGGAGTGAGAGCTGCAGGGAAACCTACCCTGGCTGTAAGCCCATATTACACTACTATCACTATGTAAGAGAGAAATAAATACACACCTTGCTGTAAAATAAACAGCCCGGTGTTTGTCTGTGACAAGAAACCAACTGAGCTGGTCAAGCGGTGAGGTTTTCTGGGTAGTGACAGAGGAACCCTGTGATATCTTCACATAACACAAGAACCAGGGGTCACCCAATGAAATTAATAGGCAGCAGGTTTAAAACAAACAACAGGAAGTACTTCTTCGCACAACCCACAGTCAACCTGTGGAACTCATTGCCAGGGGATGTGAAGGCCAAAACTATAACTAGATAAGTTCATTGAGGATAGGTCCATCAACGGCCATTAGCCAAGATGGTCAGGGATGCAACCCCATGCTCTAGGACCTAGGCCTCTGATTGCCAGAAATTGAGAGTGGACAACAGGGGATAGGTCACATGAGTGATTGCATGTTCTCTGAAGCACCTGGCATTGGCCACTGTCAGAAGACAGGATAATGGGCTAGGTGGACCATTGGTCTGACCCAGTATGGCTGTTCTTATGTTCTTAAATAGCCTTTTAATTAAAGTTTTACTCCTTGTGAAAAAGTCATAGAATTTAAGAGGAATAAAAGCAATAGGGTTCTACAGAAATTATTTTATTTGCTCATTTTCTTATAAGTGACCGCCTTCAACATGCCTTATCCCTTCTGCTTAACAATCTGTCTCAACTTCTGTTTAGCTCAGACTGCTTCCTTCCTCAGACTGGAAGAAGAGCTCTCTGTAATCTTGAAAGCTTGTACCTACCACCAACAGAAGTTGGTCCAGTAAAAGATATTACTTCACCTACCTTGTCTCTCTCGTATCCTGGGACCAACATGGCTACATCACTCTAAAAATAATTAACACTGATTAGAGAAGAATACTCTTTTGATAGCTTCACAGTTTTTCAAACACTTTCATATTGAATTTTTTAACCTTTATTTATGATTATAGAAG
Source organism: Terrapene triunguis (assembly GCF_002925995.2). Taxonomy (NCBI): domain Eukaryota; kingdom Metazoa; phylum Chordata; order Testudines; family Emydidae; genus Terrapene; species Terrapene triunguis. The sequence continues at coordinate 26,134,540 of NW_020664436.1, forward strand.
AGACAGGTAAATCTACATAAGATTGTCACCCTGTGTGTCATAGTGAAGCCTAGAATGACTGTTGAGCGTATGTGATGCAATGGAAACAGCTGCAAGCATGGTTAAGAGCTCTTTTTTGTTCAGAATATCAACAGGTTGAACCATGACTGGGATTTGTGGCCTGTTGTGTCCGATTTTTATGTTCTTAGATAATTTGGCTTTCTGAATAACACCGATGTGGTGTGTGGCTACAGTAGCACATGTATCTATGCCATGCTAAGAGTCCTAGACTATTGTGATATTGTTTGGAGCTGCTAACTGCTAGCGGAATATAAATAATAATAATTAATGAATAATATGTGAAAAATAGATATGCAGATTATTTCAGTGATGTAGTTGCTGATTATAGCACAGGCAAACGGAGAGCTAAAGTGGGTTCAATCCTGTCAGTATGGAAGTCAATGGCAAAACTCCCACTGATGTTTATGGGGGTCAGGATTTCACCCAGAGTCTAGTGTTTGCTGTTGCCACATGCAACCAGGGCAGGCTCTAGGCACCAGCCAAACAAGCTGGTGCTTGGGGCGGCACATTTTTAGGGGCAGCATGGCCGGCGCCAGAATGCCGCCCCTAAAAATGTGCCGCGGCCGCCCCAGCTCACCTCCGCTGCTGCTGCCTGGGAGGGAAGGGGAGATCCCGAGCGGCCGTTTCGCGCGCCGCTGCTCCCCCTCCCTCTCAGACTTGAGAGCCTGGGGGGAGGAGGCAGGGCTGGGGATTTGGGGAAGGGGCGGAGTTGAGGCGGGCCGGGGGGCGGCCAAAATTGTTTTTGCCTTGGGCGTCAAAAATCCTAGAGCCGGCCCTGCATGCAATTTATGTGTGAAATTCTTTTTGCACACTGTTCTGTTGATTGTTCCTATTCTTTACCTTTAAATCAGTCCAAGCCTCTCTCCCAGCAAGTTTCAAGTGATTAAAAGCCAAATCTTTCATAAATATTTTTAGGTGAGCAGGTAGAGCCTATGGAGAGGTAGCTTAGTTTCACGGTGGCTGAAGAATTGTATGCACTGCTTCTATATATTGCCAAGTCATCTCCCTCGCCTCATTCAGATCGCACCTGAACCCTCATTTCTGCTGCCTCATCAAGGAGCAGTCAGTTAGGAAACAAACTAATTTAATGGCACCAGGAAGGCATGTGCCTTATTGAGTATCCCTCTGAGGTAATTAATGAAACACTAGTCCTTTCTCTACCTTCCACTCCCTTTTGTCTATCACCGTCAGTATGGCATTGTGTCCAGTTTAGACTATAAGCATTTTGGGGCAGGGATTATATCTTCAGTAGTTTCTTTCAGGCACCTAGTGAACTTTTGGGCATGCGGAATGAATGAACAACAACAACTGTAACATCCTTAGGGTGAAATTCACCCTTGGTGTGTTGAGCTGATGCAAGGCTCAGGGATGCTCTAATTTATGCCAGTTGCAAATGGACACAAGGGCAGAAAACAAAGCCATTGATTAGTGTAGCACAGGGGTATCCTGGCCATTCTCCTCTCCTTCATCCATGTCCCCTTTCCCCATGTATCCTAGCAGCAGGGGGTGAGAATGGTGGAAGAGCCCTTCTACCAATTCTGTCACTCACTGTCAGATCACTCTTATGCTGGGGTGATCACACTGGCTATATAGAGCTTGAACATGCCTGTGGTGCAGCTGAGAGTGGCGACATGATACCAGGAGGTCTGGTTCATTAGGGCATGCAGTACATGCCGTGACCTACTACCAGTGCAGGATTATCCCTTATTCTTGTCAACATATTTCCTCATCACTGGAATAGTGGGATTCTCACCATTTCCCTATCTTTCTCAATGGACATCATTTGTCACGCAAATCCCACCCAGTCTACCTCAGAGTAAGCCTAGATAGATCTCACATATCTTAACCACCTAAGGAAAACTGTGGCTAAGGTGAGGATGCCTAACAACCTTCTAAGCAAATTGGCCAGCACTTCATAGGGAACAAATGCTCAAACACTCCAATTGTTTAGTTTAGCCCTCTGTTACTCTGCAGCAGAATACTGTGCTCCAGTCTGGCTCCATTCCTCTCACATTCAATTGGTTGACACACACCTACATTCAATCATTTGCATCGTAACTGGGATGATTTGACCCACACCAGTACCTTCGCTCCCTGTTTTAAGCAACATCACTCCTCCCCACATCTGTCTTGATGACCCTACAGCCAGAATGGCTGGGAAGATCAGAGCAAACCCAAGCCTAGTACTATACACTGCCCTATTCCACCACCCAGGAGCACGCTTGTCGTCGAGGCACCCATTCTGGGCCCACTTGCCCCGCCTGGAATTCTCTGCAGTGTGGATGTGGCATGAAGAATAGTCTGCAGCTGACATCAGAAAGCTGTCTTTCATAATTGACACAATTATGTGTGTACCCAGCTTTGATGTGCCACACTGGACTGCTCATGGGCCCTTCTGAATTGATTTCAGACTGGCCAGGGTCTGAAATACTTTCCTACCTGGGGCCAATGAGGATCCCACATGCGGCTGTGGCCAAAGACCGACAATGTCATACATCACTGATGACTCCTCTGACCAAATTTGAAGGTGGTTGAGGGCTTCGCACTTTTCTGACGAGGCTGCTGCAAATTGGTTTGGCAAGCTCCACCTCTGATAAGCAGGACAATTTCCTGTGAAAGAATACCCTACACAGCCTAAGAGTTCAGTCCTGTACCAGTGGAGAGAACAGCACCTGCCACGGCTTTGTGAGTACAAAATTTTGAAGATTTGAAATGCTAAAATGCAATGCATGCAAGGGAAAAGTCACCTCCACTTCCATATATGAAGGCTAATGGTGAAATTCACATAACATATGGCAAATGATACTGCTTTGTTTAGCTACTGGGCTTGAGACAAATCCTGTGGTGCATGCTATGCAAACAATGCTCAGTTGATCCATCAAAACGAAATTATGACTATAGTAGTAATGATTAAACACTTCTTCTCCATGATCACATAATATGTGGCAGGATCAGTTTAGGCATTTGGTTTGCTTTGTGACAGAACATACATAATCCCAAAGGACATTATTTGAACATAAAGGATTGTTGACTCACAATTCCCTCATTGGAGTCCTCTTGCAACATCTCTTCAAAAACAGATACACATTCAGAAAAACTGGGACTCTATTGTGATTTATTTTATCTCCATTTTAATGTGTTACTGACAGCCACATGTGGAATCTTTATTAGCACAAGCATATTGCTAAGAATAAACTCCACGTAGGATTTATATCTCAGAGTCTGGGCCAAAACAAATAATCCTCCTGTGCTGAGTGGTGGTTTAGGTTTTTCTTTTTTGCATTCTGGTTTGTATTATGCTGAATACCTGATTTGATTTCCTATCACTAGATCATACATAAAGGTGAGATGAATTCACCTTTTTGGTTAGTCAATGAGCACCATGCACCTTGTTTTGCTTAATACTAGTAAATATATCCATGTAATACTGAATATGAATCCAAACATCACTATTTTCTGGGCTCCTATGCCATCTTTGCACCTTCCTTCAGGCCTGCTCCATATTCCCCACTTGCCCTCTTTCTGCTGCAGCTTTCCAGTTCCTCATTGCCCAGCTATCCATGTCATATTGTCAGCCTCTGACTAGACCCACTATTTCCCCTCAGGTTGGAGACTTCCAGCAGCTCTCCCTGCCTGCTTCCTCTGTCATGGCAACCTTTCTTCATGGATTTTGACCAGAAGAGATGCATGTCCTGCTCCTTTTGATCAAAAGGGAAGTGCTCAGATACTGCAGTGCTAGATGCCATTATAAGACTCTAGGTGGATCTGTGGGCTTGCTTAGGACACCTATGTTGGCCACAGGGAGAGGGCAAAATGGGAGAGGAAATTTGGGGACATGGAGGAGTGGCAGGCAGGACCTGGCAAACAGGTTATTAATAGGCATACTGAGCTACTTGAACCACATCTGGTTCCAGAAGGGATAATATGGCCAAAGACCTTTTTCAGATGGTTGAAGTAACTGGCTGAATGGCTAAACAAGAGATCAGAGGTACACCATTGCAGTACATTACCTATGGTGTGTTTGGAAGCTCACTATGCAGACAGAATTCACCTTCCTACTTACACAGAAAATTGCTCTGTCTCTAGTTATTCTTTCATGCTGATGACATATTTAAGTGCAATATAAAACTACTGGACATAATGCTGCCAGGTGCTTGATCATAAAAGCTGGGTGAGCTATTTGTAATGAATAATTTATCTAACTAAGCTTGCCCTTTTTTTGGTTAATTACCGTATATACTTGTTCATAAGCCGAATATTTTTGGTAAAAAAGTGATGCATCAAAGAGCGGGGTTCAACTTATAAATGGGTCTACACCAAAATTTGATGATTTTAAACTCTATGGAATCATTGAATTGAATATCTAATACATTGTCGTTTTGTTTACCTGGAGCATCTGCAGGCATGGAACCCCTGAGCTCCCTGTGGTTGCGGTTTGCCATTCCCAGCCAATGGGTGGCTGGGAACAGCAAACCACGGCCACTGGGAGCTGAAGGGCTCCGTGCTTGTGAACGCTCCAGGTAAACAAAATGTCCAGGCCCACTAGAGGCTTACCCTCATGGGCCAGGAGCCAAAGTTTGCCAACCCCTGAAATATAGGGTCGGCTTATGAAAGGATCATACAGTTTTTGCTATTTTTACCTAACCATCTTGGGGGGTCGGCTTATGAACAAACGGGCTAATGAACAAGTATATATGGTAGCCACACAGATTTGGCTTTTCTTCGATGTATTAATTATGTGTCATTCTCAACAAACATTTTATGCAAACATATTTTATGCTACGGTTTGTTTGCAAACTGTTTGCTGTGATCATATCTTTGAGTATTTGTTATTTGAGGTGTTTGAAAACATGAAATGACTTAAAAATCCAACCCTCTGCAAGAGTGGATATTGTACACCGTGAGCCAGATTTAGGCACCATGTCAGTAGTTCACAAAAAGCATCTTTTATTCCTTCCTTTTTCCATTCATCTAAAGCTGGAAACGCAGAATGTTGCGTAACATTTCTGAAGTTATTTGGAGCTGGCTGCAGCTGTTTATCATACTGAATAATTATAAACATTTGAGTGTCTGAAAAGAATTGCACAGGCAGCTTTGCTCCCTGTTGTGAACAGCACTATTGCTGAACCCCCAACAATACTGTACCATGCGTGCTGGGGCCTGCTTTTCATTTAGAGCTAGCAGATGAGCAGGAATCCAAGACCAGGTTTTGGCTCTGACATTAAAATCAAGCCTATGGATGAGACTGTGAATTAATTTGCCCAGAACTCCAGGCAAAGTCTGGAGATCTCCATTTCAATGTAAAATATTCAAGTGCTAAGACACAGGGCTGGTCTACACTAAAACTGTAAGTCGACCTAAGTTACACTACTTGAGTTACGTAACTGATGTTGACGTAACTTAGGTCGACTTACAGTAGTGTCTACACCGCGCTGTGTCAATGGGAGACTTTCCCGCCAACTTACCTTACGCTTCTCGGGGAGCTGGAGTACAGCCGTAGATGGGAAAGTGCTCTTCCAGCAATTTAGTGGAGCTTCTCCAGACCCGCTAAATCGACACCGCTGCATCGATTGCAGCAGTGCTGATTTAGCCATAAGTATAGACAAGCCCATAGTCATGTATAAAGTGTAGACTTCTGTTGGCAGGCTCTAATACAGTGGCTCTCAAACTTTTGTACTGGTGACCCCTTTCACATAGCAAGCCTCTGAGTTCGACCCCCCTTATAAATTAAAAACACTTTTTTATATATTTAACACCATTATAAATGTTGGCTGCAAAGCAGGGTTGGGGTGGAGGCTGACAGCTCACGCCCCCCATGTAATAACGTTGCGACCCCCTGAGGGGCCCGACCCCCAGTTTAAGAACCCCTGCTCTAATACCAGACAGGCCGGGTCAGGGATTTATAATAATCTTTGCAATGATTTAGGTCACCGGCAACCTGTAGTAACAAAGCAGGTTGTAAACTCTGTAGGTTTCCAAACCCTGTGGAGGGCTGGAGTTTGCAAAATATATATATATAAAGAAAATCATACAATTAGCCAAAGAGAGAAGAACACAAGAGTGCTTTATTGAAGATAACAACAAGGTAGACTACCTGCTACTTCTTAGGTGCTAAAATAAAGAAGCTTTGTCATTGTTAACACACAGTATGGTATCTACAGCCATCTGTTCCATTAGCTAAATCCTGCCTTTACCTGCTAGAGATGTGATAGGTGATGGCTGTGAGGTGACTGCCAGAATCATCCTGCTGGAACAGAGGAGGGTGGTTGGGAGGAATGTGTGGTGATCATTATTAAAGCACACAGATCTACCGTGTTGGGGCCCAGACACAGTAGGCTGATGGGTGTCCAGCAGGGTGTACTTTTACCAGAGCTGTAACTAGAGCTGAGTGAACAATTGTTTTTTCAGTGTGGCCAGCAAACCGAAGAATCAGGGAAAATGTTCGGTTTTGGTTCTGAAAATGTACAGATTTTGATGACAAAGTGGAGAGGGAGAGACAGACACACACACTCCACCCCACTCCACCCCACCGCTGTCTCTTTAGCCCAGTGGTTAAGGCACTTGCTTGGGATGTGGGAGACCCAGATTTGAATGTCCACGCTGGAGCAGGGACTTGAATTCAGCTCTCCCTCCTTCTAGCTGAGTGCCCTAATAGCCTATAGTCTGGTGGTTGTTCTGAGCTGGGTTGCTCTCATGCTGTCCCACTTTGTAGAAATATTTAACTATTCATTGTTTCAGGGAGAGAGAGTGAGAATGACTGTATACCTGGTGATTAAGGCTGGCTCCTGGAAGGTAGGAGAAGTAGATTCAAATCCCTCCTCTGAACCAGACAGAGAGGAGATTTGAATCCACTGAGCGAGTGTGTGAAGAGATGTGTACATTTACAGATGCATGCACGGTGACCTGAAATGAACGTTTCCAATGTGCTGACAAGCTCCAAACAGTTCTGGATCCAAGTATTTCCCCTGATTTTTCAGTTTGATGGCCGAACCAAAAACATCAATTATTTGCCCCATTCTTTGTGACACCTACTTTAGCTTTAAAGAAGTGCATGTGTTTTGGGGTGACTGGTTTTGTGGTCAAGAGAAGCTGGCAACCTCCATGGCTGAGTGGGACCATTCCAGAGGCAAATTAAGCCAGGATGGGTAAATGGCTTCAGGGATGCCTTTGATACAGCATGCCTTCTTTTATTGTGGTAGTCTCAGTTCTTGGCACTGTTTTTTATTGTACTTTGCTGAACATGTTATGGATTATAGCAGTTTACTGTACTGGGGAATTTTTCTCCCCCTTATTTGTAACTTTTTGGCATGATCATTAGTTTGTTCTAGTTGGTTTCTTTCACGCTTTCTTTGAAGTGGATTTCAGCTATGCTGTTGACAGTATCTTTGTGATTCAACACCCTTAGCATATACATTTTGTATTTCCTTTGTGCCACTGGCAGCTCCATTACAGGGATGCAGTTGGTATCACTTAGTGGGGTTCTGAGTCATGCACGAATGAAATGATTTCTTTGTCTTTGGAGTTTCTTTCCATTCTGAGCTGTCTTTGGTGAATTCCTCCCATGTTGCTGATTGGTTGCAAATGCATGTTTGCCTTAATGGGAATTTCTGTTGTTGTTTTCCTCTCATGATTCAAGGCATATGCTGATCTCTTCTGGACCCTGTATGGAGCAGCATTCTCAAAGTATGCAGGAGAATACTTAAAGATTAATTTTACATTGCACTGATCAACATTGAATTTCATCTGCCATTTTGTTGCCCAGTCACCCTGTTTTGTGAGATCCCTTTGTAACTCTTCAGTGTCAGCTTTGGACTTAACTATTATTTCATGTTCATTTTCACTCAAATCACCTTCCAGCCTCATCCCAGCATGCAGGAGGTGCTGGGAGGGAGAGGAGTTGATCAGTGGGGCTTACAGACCCCCTGGAGTACCCTCATGGACCCCAGTTTGAGAAACGCTGGCCTACGTGACATGAATTGTGTGAGGTAATGGAATCAACTATATAGCTGACTGAGCCAAGGGGAAATACTATTATTTAGGAGCACAACAAGGGTAGTATTAATTTACCTAGGTCTTTATGGACTTAGGAGAACGGGTCTTCTTAGGAGCTTTCCAGTATTTCTGGTTCCAGCTAGTCTGTTCTTGTGATATTTCCAACCCTTTGTGGTATTTTGGCACTCGCACAATATGTCATATCCAGAAAATGCAGAGGGGCTCTTCGTACAGACCTCCCCACAACACTGCTGGTCGAGTGGTCCAGCAGCACCTCCCTGGAGCTGGATAACAATCATCATGTCTCCCTATCCTAATTTTGAAGAAAAGGCATAGGTGTCGTAAAATGGAGTCGAGAGAACGTGGTTCTTTTAGCCAGAATTTTATGTTTCTGACCCCTTAGTTGTATGGTCCTCACACCACTGCATTATTTCAGGTTTGTGCTCGTATAATCCGTTCAAATTAAATCAGAGTAATGGAGTGGTGAATCTTACCAATGAGTTTATTACAAATGCCTAGACATGATGACAATTGTTAAGTCAAAATCTAGAGGGCTTGACTCTACACCTATTGAGATAAATGAAAAAATTCCACTTGATTTAATGTGAGGGAGATCAGGTTCTGAGTTCCCATATTTCACAGAGTTTAAGGACAGAAAGGACCACTGATCATCTAGTCGGATGTCATGTATATTAGAGTCCATTGTATTTCACCTAGTAATTCCTTCATTGTGCTCAGCAACTTGTGGTTGAGCTATACTGTATCTCCTAGAAAGAGATCCAGTCTTGATTTAAAGGTTCCAAATGGAGGATCCACCACATCCCTTGGTTATCGACTTCAATTGCTAATTACTGATACCATAGAAAACTTGAGTACTATTTCCAGCTTGAATTTTTCCAACTTTCAGCCATTTTTTCTATGCCTAGAATAGGAACTAATTGTGGTATTTATGATACTCACAGATATCACAGAAGAGTAAGTGTTGGCTTTTTAAATAGCAACCTAGGTGGATAAATACATGGAAACATGCAAACATAGAAATATGAAAGTGAATGTTAACCAAGTGTTTTCTGACTTTCAAGCAAGGTTGCTGTGGGTTTGGTTCTAAAAATGGACAAAAATATCAGGGAGACATCTTCCCAGACTGGTTTGCCCCACTCAAATTGTTATCCCTTATTTAAGTAGGCGAGTGACCCTCTGTCATTTCAATATAGTCCTGCCCAAAGCCATGGTTGGTTATATTTCTCTCATAAAAGTTCTAAGGGTACAAATCCTTTATAAAACAACAACTTAAAATGGAAATTCAAGCCTATTAAAATCATATTCACACTATTCAGGATGTATTTCCTCAACAGCATAGGAATCCAGTCTTGACTGATTCAGTCTCTTATTTCCACCAACATCTTCATTTAAAATCCTTCCATACTGGATTTTATGTTTAAGGAGCCAAGTAAGTAAGTGGATGACTTGCTGCCAAATTCAAGAGCACTGAATGGCAAAAGCCTTTGAAATCGCTACTTTATATCCATTTTCAGATCTCTTACAAATGATTTTTATGTAAATTGGAAGGAGACTTGAAAATGTCTCATACAACCCCCAAATCCCAGGATTACAAGCCAACATTTCAACTGATGACTATTCAAGGAGGTCAATTCACCTTTTTACAAAGAATAGAATGATGTGTCCCTGTTCATATTTAATGTGAACAAATTCTTACCACAGAAAAATGTCAATGCAACATTTTGAGATTTGTTTAATTTAAGAGGAGAATTTCTGAAGCATTCAGGTAAGTGGCTTCCTCAAATTTCAATAGTGATTGAAACACAGTTGTTAAAAAGTTTAGCCAGTCTCTGCTAGAAAAGCATTCCCTGTCTCGACATTAAACCCCTCCCCCCTTTCACCTCGCAAGTATTTAAATAGTTACAAACCGGCCTTCCTATGCAGACAAAAACAACACATTGGAAACCTCGCTGGAACAGTGCAACACCCAAGGTTCATACAAATACCAGAATGAAAGGAGAACTGAAGGCAAAATTAAGGAAAAACTTGAATTAATGGAGGTAAATTGTAAATCTTAAAAAACCCACCAAAACCTGTGAATAGTACTAAACAACACAACACAACTAACACCCCAACAATAACAGCAGCATCTTTCATAGATTCTAGACAAGCAAAATCCAAGCCAACAAAATGCTTTCCAGTTTGTAAAAGTTTTAAAAACTGCCAAGGGAGATGTCCTGGCCTTCCGAGCAATGGAGCAAGAGTAAGCTCCAGCAAATCACATGGAAAAAACATAAGAGAAGCAGATTTTCCAGGCACTCATTCAGGACAAGAGAGGTCTCTCTTCCAATATCACACAGCATTGAGGGGTGGGAATTGCAGGGGCTCTCCTTTCAAATACCAATGAGCCCAATGGAGGGGGGAGTTCTCCTTTCTCTAATATCAATTCATTGAATAGAAACTAATGGATATAGAGAACATCATTGTTTTTTACTAGTGGGGGAAGATTCTGGAATATTTGCTCTAAGCACTTTTGCACACAGTCCATATCAAAAAACTCCTATAATCTTTCTATAGAATTTTTAAATCGGTTTATAGAAATGTGTAGCAGGGATATAATTCTTTCCTGGTTAATGTAATTTCTATTGGACCCTATTGGTTTAATTTGCATTGCATTCCATAGAATTTTTTCATAAGGGAGTAAATTTTAAATGCAGTGTACTGGATGGTTCCTTAATTTACTCCTTGAAATAACTGACTGGGCTTAATAAATGTCTAAGTGATTTTTTTTAAATGTAGCAGTTGCTTCCATACAGGTTTGGTTTGACTGATTAGCACTGTGTTGGTATTCATGTGTCTGCGGATTTTTGCTATGCTGTTTTTGTTTGAATTTGTTATCCAGTTTGGAAAAGCCGCACAAATCAATGAATTTTCAAAAATGTCTACACTTGTTCTTTCCACTTTCTGGGGTACCCCTCCTTCCCTTTTCCTCATGTTACACATTCTGTTCTTCCCCATTCTTTCCTTCTGGAGGCTTTGGGAAGTTTGATAGGTGCTACTCAGTTTGAGTAAAAGGTTTCTCCTCATGAGACACTATTCAAAACAAGTAAGAGTATCAGAATCCAGGTGGAGCTTTTTAAGGCACCAAGGAGAGCTAGGTGCTCAAATCCCAGTGGCTTTCTAGGGAAGTGGGCACCTAACTCCACTTGTCGATTGGAAAAAATCTCCCTCTCTCAAGCCTTTTGGGCCAGAGATATGACTTCCCCTCTGACTAATTTGTGACACTTAGGTCCTATCTTTGGCCATAATGCACATATTTTTTTCTGTATTTCCTTGTAAGTTATCTTGACCTATACCACTGTTTCTGCTTCTACTATTTCTTATGAGATAGTGGTTGGCCGTGACTTAACTATATGTTGTAAGGTGTCATGGGAAATGTGATGCAACTTCATTGCTCTGGCATCCTTTGTAAAGGCTTTATCTGTTATCTAGTTAGATTATAAGGTCTTCAGGGGAGAGCAGTCTCTAAGTACTTGTTTGTGCTATGCCCAGCACAACTGTGTCTTGACTGCATCTGCGTCTCTAAGTGGTGCCATAAGACAACTTTCTAAGGAGTTATTTATTTATGTAGTATTACAGGGTCAATAGCAATGTGAAAAGAACTCTTCAGTCTCAACCCTTTTTAAAAAAAAAAGAGCAGTAACAGCAGGAAGATAAATGCTCTAGTGAAGGGTTATTACCCATTTTGTTCCATGTGTTCCTGGAAAAATACTCATGCATGTAGCTGAAACTCTAGCCTGTGGTGTCATACCCGGAATTGTTACTTAGACACGACCATCTAGAAAGGAAGTTATAAAACCAGTGGTCTTGCTAATATAATGGAATCCTCACCAGCCATAATAATATAATAAGGGCACCACAGGTGTGTTTAAAACTAACCTGTCCCAACAATAGACATGCAACGGTTCTCCTTTGTGCAGAGACATCTGAATCTCGTAGTTATCTTTAAATTAGTTGTTGCCTCTGAACTCATTATGCCAGCAGACATTTCAATCAACTGCTCCATCCCCATTGGTTGCCAGGGCTTCCTCGTTCCCAACAAGAACAAGTGAAAGTTGACAGATCAGAGAGTCTATAACGTGGAGTCAAAGTTTTGCTTGATGTTAGTAAGGATCTTTGCACAGGCAGTAAGCCTGAGAGTGCATTGTTATGAACAGAAGGAAGGAATGTGGGTAACGAACCTCATAAATAAGACAATGCCCAGTACTGCCAAAGGTCAGCGCTCTGCCAATCCCAGTGATGTTACCTTGAAGATGAATCTGAAAACAAGCAGTTGGCAAGCCCGTGGGTCACTGCCACTGACTTTAAAAGCATTCTCCATCAGTTCTGTGCTTTGGCTCAGCAATTAGGCCAATGTTTCTGCTGTTAACAATGAGCTGACTTGAGTTGAATGTTCCTTCCCCTACACTGTGTTTTATATTACTGGACACCATGAGTGACTTGTGTATGCTAGTCCGTAGTCGTCTTTTCAACTTAGCAAAATGGCTAAGTGAATTAAATTATTTCTTCCCTTTTGTTGCTTTCATTTTTCCTTCCTGTTTGGCCTTGTTTTCCATTAAAACTTCTATAGTGAGCCCTATTGGCTATGATCATGTTCTAGATAACTTATTAACTGCAGGCTTCCAGCTATTGAACTCCAAGCCGGCAACCAGCTGCCGAGCGTTATTGCAGCACAATGTGTTTATCTTTTCCAGGCCACTGAACAAATCAGAATACAATTCAGTGCTTGAGGGTGTGGGTGTTTATGCTTTACCTTCTGCTGCTCAGTGACAGACTCTTCCTCATTGTAGTCTGCTTCCTTTTGTTTTGTAAAAGCTTCAGGAATAAAGATGGAGAACTCCAACTGAAGTTCTAGTGAGGGCCTTCGTGGCAATGATCCTCTTGATTGCAAGAAAAAGCTTCCATTTCCAGTCAGCACTGAGGCTGAGAGCCCTCATTTTCCCTATGACCAGTGAATAGAGAGCATGTGAAATGTGAAAAGAACTGGCTTTCCTCCCCATCGGAAAGAGCATTCATCCCCTTTTATCATGAAATGTCCAGTGCTTGGCTTTTCTTCCTCTCTCTTGATATCTCCATCTGGGTGAGAACATCAGGCTGTGCACTCCTCTTTTCCTCTTCTCAAGGAATGAGGGATGTCCACAATGAACACTAGCCCCTCTGGAAAAAGAGATGCAGGTGTAAACGTGAGTTGCGTGTGTAGATCCTTGAAGGGTAAGAAAATATTGATATCACTGCTAGGTGGGTTCTTAGGCTCCTGGGATGCACAAGAACCAGGCTGGGAGGAATGGCAAAGTGATGAGCAGCCACAGCAGAATCAAGATCATTGAGACAGAAATCAGACCTGAATGAGTGACTTTAACCAGCGCTCACTGATTTCTTTTGTGTCTAACTGAAACTAGTGTTGGTTTTGTTTTTTCTTTTGGTAAAAGGTTTGTACCTTTCAAAAAAGGAGAATTCTTGGCGCTTCACTTGAGTTTGGAGGACTTATTAGGGAAGTTTTTTGAGTTGCATCTAAACTTGATAAACTTGGCAAAGATTGGGGGCACTCAAATGGGGATTGCATTGTTCAGTTTTGCTGTTTTTTGTTTATTTAGGGTTAATGTTTTTGCCCTATTTTGGGGGGTTGCTTAGTCAGCTCTTTAAATAAAAAGTCCATGAATATCTTGGAAGCTGCCTGTGATTTGTGCATGTTCCCTCAATTAAGGTAAGGATTATCAGTCCTCTTCTCCACCTTCCTCTCTCCCTGCTCCAGATTGAGAAATGTTCCTCATTCTCTTTTTCTAGTTTGAATATGCATAAGATTGTTCCCTCTGCCCTACTGCCAACCCATCAATCCAGTTGAAACTAGAGCTGGTCGGAAAATAAATTTAAATGTTTTCTTAAAAAAAGCCCTGTAAAACGTGTTGGCTTTTCATTGGAAACCAAAAGGTTTTGAAACTATAAATCTTCCATGAAAATTTTAGTTTGCAAAAAAAGTGCCATTTTTTGTCAAATGTTTTGAATGACAAATTTGTAGCCTCTCTTGTTGAAACATGATTTTTACAGCTCCAAACTGCAAATAACTCCATTGTCACGTGAATTTACCTCAACTACAGTAGAAAACTTCATACCTGTGGCATGATCTTATGACAGGGCAAACTCAAAAGATTTGGAAGGTGAATTCAGATAAGCCCCTAAAGTTTGGATGCTCATTTCAACTATAGCGGATCTGTCCAAACTACTAGAGTCTGCACAAATGGGTGGGCGATCTTGTGAGAACAGAGTTTCTTGAAAGTTTTCTGGTATTTCCTGCTTTTGGTCAGGCTGGAAAAAACAGGAGTACAAGAACAGCTAGGACTCTAGGTGGATCCTGGTGAAACCTAATTGATGAATGCTGCTGGTCCTTGTATGTAATAATTGAAAGTCTCAGATTTGTGTCTGCTTTCTTTTCATGGATGGAGACAACATTGTCTGCCAAACAGAGCCGGCCTCTGGAGTCTATCCCAGGATTTGAGATCGCAGCAAGGGTCGGTGCTAATTTCTGCTTTATTAGACATGCAGGTATGTAATGATGGTTTCTACCCTTCTTTTTATAATGGAGACACCCTTCTTTTTATAATGGAGACAACAGGGTTGGAAGACTGTCACTGGCATTTTTGCTAGAAACAATTAGCTATCCCCAGTCCTGCTACAGCTGCCCAGGATGAGCATTTGGGATCCATAAATTCCATGGCCATGTGTCCCACCTGGTTTAGAAGAAAGATATCTGACTGCTTGGTGGCTGTGGAGAAGCTGCAGTATGTAATAATGCCTATGGATTTGTGTTCCCAGGGTTTCCTCTGCCAGCAGATGCTCCTGGAATCAGCCCTCAAGGGTGCGGGGAGGTAGGAGTGCCCCAGAACAGAGGGGTACTTAGTGTGCAAAAGTTACTGCAGACATAGGCTGCATTAAAACTTGGGAATGATTTACCCTTGGTTGCTGGGGGAGGAGTTTGGGTGCGGTGCACCCCTCATGGTCCAATCCCTGGTTTTCTGATGTAAGCAATGGGAAGTGAGGGAGAGAATGTGCTGTGGGGGCAGATGACCCCACCACTGTACAGACAAGGGTTAGATTTGTGTTCATTTAAAATCAGTCTCTTTAAGCACTGAATGGTACCATCAGTTGCCTATTTACTGGATTTCTTGAAACAGAAATGTGGTGGTTATTGCTCAGAGTTTGTTCAATCTATGTTTGAATTTTAACAATCAAGGAGAATGTCTATTTACTGTATTGGTTGCAAGAGTTATTCTGTCAAATGCAGCCCAAGCTGCTGTTTTAAGGCTTTGCAGCGGGTCTCCAGAGGTCACAGCCAACCAGGGCACAAAAGGAGTAAGTGAAAGTGCATGTAGTGTCCAAGTGGTGCCAATATCAAGATGTGGATGCAAGTTGCGGGAGACAGTATTTATTTTAGAGAAGGGAAGGTATTAAAGAATATTGCCCTCCATTACAACTAGAGGTTGGGTCTGCAAACTGATGGCCTTGTAACCCTGGGAAATACAAGTCAAAGAGCCAAATTCTTTCCTAATTGGCACTGCAAGTGGGAGCATAGTCTCTAGCAATTGCATCTGTTCTCTCTTGCAGGAATCCTACAGGCCAGGACAAGAGCCCATTGTGCTGGAACAGGGGAAATAAAAGGGGAGACTCTGTCTGCTGATACGCTAAGCAGGAGCTGTATGCTGTTGATTGCAGCATTTGTGCAAACTGGGATTAATTGTGGTTTCTAGACAGTAATCCATACCTCCTTGCAGAGATGGCTACCGGGAAAACACATTTGTTGGCCTTGTCTCCTAGATCATTCTTGAGCACTGTGGAGAGATTCTGTCCTGCTTATTTTCTCAGGGCAGAGATGGGGAGAGCAGTCTGCTCTGCCTTTTTCTTTCCATCATCACTCTAAGCACATCTGGGATAGAATCTAGTCCCCAGGTTTGACCTGCGGTTAGAGCTGCTCAACACATTTCAAACTCTGAAATGTATCTGAGAAACGGACTCATTGTTCACAAATTCTCATGACACATTTCCACCCTCTTTTTTCATAACAGCTCGACCTGTGGTCCTTACACTAGACGTTTCCTATGAAAAATAGAGGGTTGATAGAAAAGCAAATACCTAAGCAAGCATGTATGGCCAGCTTATCGTTTCTGCTAACTCTCGTTGAACTGCAGGCAGGAGGAGCTGTGAAGTTCTTTAGTCTGTGAATTAACTGGAGCTATGCAAATAATAATTACTCATTGAACTTCATTCTTTTTTGTATGCATGCAAACTGTGAAATTCCTGACTCTATTCATTAGCTGAAATCAGCTGCAAATTTCTTAATGAAATTTCCCTCAGCAACAAGAATAGCTTGTGAAGTGTTTGTTGCAAACATTCAACCTACAGTGGAGCAGCCACATTTGCTTTTTATTACTGTTGAAAAGATCAGTATTTAAAATATAAGCTTTCCTTTAAAAGCCAAGGGTCTGCAGTTAATATGACAGTGGGCTGTATCCTCAGCTGGTTCAAATTAGTAAGCATGCCTTGATTTACACCAACTGAGGATCTGACCCAATTAGAGGTTCCCCGCTCCATGCTCCTCTAACACAGGTCATGTTTCTTTTTTAGTTTGGGTAGTGGGGCACGTTTCTAGTTACAATCCAGAGAGCTCCTGGAATCTCAGTATTCTGGGTAGCCTGTAGGAGTATACTTACAGGGAATAATACTTCCTTTAACACTAATAATTTAATAGCATTTTTTCTACTATATTCAGCACAGTACAAGCTTGTAGTGGCTCTGGCATTCCCCGTAGTGTGTCTTGAAATCTTCCAAAGTGTGATATGAATTTTACTAGAGAGATTATCTCATGAAGACCTTTCCCATTTATAACTGCACAGACCACCTTCGTACGTGCTGAGGATCAAATAACATCCCTGTGAAAGACAACAATTGCTTACTTGGAAAGTAACATTGGGAAATTATTTAATGTATTTTTAGCTTCTCTTAATGAGTTGTAGGAGTTGAAAACGGAGAGGCCATGTGATCAGCCAACCTTCCATGGACCTTCAGCAAGTGTTCTGTAGAGCACTGGTGGTCTATGGATTACAGTTTAGGAACCACCACTCTGTTGCTTCATAAAACTTTAGGTTCCCACATGCAAAGCCTAATTTGGGAATAATAATCTTCCAATGCCAAGCTGTGCTTCTTCCCTGTCCCCTTCCCCCCAAACAGCCTAATCAGAGACAAGCAGCACAGGGTTGGGGGAAGTGATGAAATTATAGTCCCCCTGGCTACTTTAAGGGGACCACACCTTATTTGGCTGAAGAATCATTAAAATTCCTTCCAAATTCAGAGTTCTATTTTTTGGTCCTCAAGTTTAGTTTTTAAATATTTATATTAATGTAGCTAGAGCTACATTAAAATACTCTACTGTATCAATGGAAAAAAACTATGGTGAGTTTATGAACTCAAGGACAGGGACAGGGAGTTAGGGTGATTGGTCATGAAACACTGGTAATCTTCCTATGAAAGCAGATCAAACTCCCATTATTTGTATCATTTACAAACATCAATTGGAATTGCTTATGACCAGTGGAATGAAGCAGAAGGGAAGACAGAGCGCTTCCTTGGCTGGCCTTTCACAGAGTTTAACAGATTCATGAATCACAAAGGAATAAACACACTCAAGTTCTTAGTCCTGTACTTGTTTTTGAAGACTGTGTAATCAAATTGGCCACTGTGGTTAATTGGACACACTGCTTTATATGCATATATTTCAGCTAATATCTATCTGTTTCTGTGTTTTTGCTTTGGGGTTTGTTTGGGTGTTTTCACTTTTCTTTTAATCTTAAGTTTTTGAAGACTCTGAGCTAAGAGTGTGAAGGAAACTGTCTGTAGTTCCCACATGGTACCATTTGGAGGCATAGGAGAGCTGAAGAAATGACTGAGATGCCCAAGCCTAGACCTTCTGTGAAATTCCACATTACAAAAAAAAAAAGAGAGAGAAAAAGATATTAAAATCCGATTCACTGCAACAGGAGGGAAGAGAGCTTCTCTCCATTACAGCTTCTGTTCTTTAGGACTGCAGCAGGTATTTTACTTCATGGCATGCAGGAAGGGATGAGAGTTTCTGGAGGAGAAAACAGACACCTAGTGGAAGTGCTGCTTGAGCTGTCAACATCTGATAGCTGCATTTCAACATCTGGCCACACTGTGCCCCAACTCTCTTGGGATGAATAAAGCAAATTCTGCAGCAGTGAGAGTGGGAAAAAGATTGAATCTGGGTAATCCATCCTCTAGCTAAAGAGTTGAAATGAATTGCCTTTGCTACTCCTGATGTATGACAGTTCCATAGGTTAGGAGGGTCCCAGACTCAGAGGGGAGTGTACAACGGACAGGAACCTGCACAGAGGGAGTTGTAATGGTATTCTAATGTTTGATTTGCTTGTCTGGGTAGAAAATGAAGGCAGCCATTAGAGTTAAGAAAATGATTGTCAGGGAACACGCTTTACTGGTGTTATACTCAGCACCTGAAAGGAACGGCATTGCAGCGGCCAATATATATTCCTTCAAGATCTAAATCTGACATTTTTGCATAAGCATGCTTTAGAATGCCCTCTGATTGTTACCTGGTGACTTTCAATAATCTTCTAATAAACATGCGGTAATTTCTCACGTTTCCTATTAACATATACAGTACTTGGAATTTTCTCTAACAAATATTCCTGACCACGGCCCTTCAGAGATGAAGGATGATTTGTGGGCAAGTCCTCTCTTAGATGGTGCTTCTTGACGCTGTTGTAAAAAAATAAATATTGACATAAGAAATTATCATAAATTCAGTCCCCAAGGTGGTTTTACCACCCTGGCAGAATGAGGAACAGAAGGATTGTCACTGTCTTTTGGATTTTTTTCCCCCATTCATGCTAGAAACAAAGCTTGAGGTGTTTTCAGTGGGTTGGCAGAGCTTGCTAGTTGAACAACACAGTCTTCTGGACTAGCAATAGAAATTTTTGAGTCCCAAACAGAACCAAACCAATTAATATTTTCTGATTTGACAAATGTCTGTGATTAAGCCTTAAACATTGCTTCATTGTCCATCTATAATAGATAGCAGCATGGTAGGCTTTGAGAGGCCTACCTTGCTATTGAGTGAGGATTTTGAATGAACACCCTCTCTCTTTTCTGGAAGAGAATAAAGTTTTAAAGGACTTGTTGTAATCTTAAACGTTACTTGAGCTGTAACTGGATTTCATGCTATGGGAAGAAGTAAAGAAAAATAATATTACACCTTATAATGAAAGATGTTTGGGTGGGACCAGAGTTCAGGCATCTCTCAAGGGTATTAATATTACCTCAACACACTGCCATAGACAACATGTCTCCAATGTGGCAGTCTGGAGTAACGTGATATCTTGTAGACTTTATTAAAAACAAGGCACCAACTGGAGGATAGCTAATGTGACACCAATTTTTAAAAAGGGTTCCAGAGGTGATCCCGGCAATTACAGGCCTGTAAGCCTGACTTCAGTACCTGGCAAACTGGTTGAAATATAATAAAGAACAATATTGTCAGACATATAGATGAACATAATTTGTTGAGGAAGAGTCAACATGGTTTTAATAAAGGGAAATCATGCCTCACCAATCTACTAGAATTCTTTGAGGGGGTCAACAAGCATATGGACCCAGGGGATCCAGTGGATATAGTGTACTTAGATTTACAGAAAGCCTTTGACAAGGTCTCTCACCAAAGGCTCTTACGCAAAGTAAGCTGCCACAGGATAAGAGGGAAGGTGCTCTCATGGATTGGTAACTGGTTAAAAGATAGGAAACAAAGGGTAGGTATAAATGGTCAGTTTTCAGAATGGAGCGAGGTAAATAGTAGTGTCCCCCAGGGGTCTGTTCTGGGACCAGTCCTATTCAACATGTTCATAAATGATCTGGAAAAAGGGGTAAACAGTGAGGTAGCAAAATTTGCAGATGATACAAAATTACTAAAGATAGTTAAGACCCAGGAAGAATGCGAAGAGCTACAAAAGGATCTCTCAAAACTGGGTGAGTGGGCAACAAAATGGCAGATGAAATTTAATGTTGATAAATGCAAAGTAATGCACATTGGAAAGCATAATTCCAACTATACATATAAAATGATGGGGTCTAAATTAGCTGTTACCACTCAAGAAAGAGAGCTTGGAGTCATTGTGGATAGTTCTCTGAAAACATCCACTCAATGTGCAGCAGCAGTCAAAAAAGCAAACAGAATGCTGGGAATAATTAAGAAAGGGATGGATAATAGGACAGAAAATATCATGTTGCTTCTATATAAATCCATGGAACACCCACATCTTGAATACTGTGTGCAGATGTGGTCACCCCATCTCAAAAAAGATATCTTGGAATTGGAAAAGGTTCAGAAAAGGGCAACAAAAAATGATTAGGGGTATGGAACAGCTTCCGTATGAGGAGAGATTAATAAGACTGGGACTTTTCAGCTTGGAAAAGAGACGGCTAAAGGGAGATATGATTGAGGTCTATAAAATCATGATCGGTGTAGAGAAAGTAGATAAGGAAGTGTTGTTTACTACTTCTCATAACTTGAGAACTAGGGGTCAACAAATGAAAATAATAGGCAGCAGATTTAAAACAAATAAAAGGAAGTATTTCTTCACACAACACACAGTTAACCTGTGGAACTCTTTGCCAGAGGATGCTGTGAAGCCCAAGACCATAACAGGGTTCAAAAAAGAACTAGATAAATTCATGGAGGATAGGTCCATCAATGGCAATTAGCCAGGATGAGCAGGAATGGTGTCCCTAGCTTCTGCTTGCCAGAAGCTGGGAATGAGCGACAGGGGATGGATCACTTGATGATTACCTGTTCTGTTCATTCCCTCTGGGGCACCTGGCACTGGCCACTGTCGGAAGACAGGCTACTGGGCTAGATGGATCTTTGGTCTGACCCAGTAGGGACATTCTTATGTTCTTATATGAGCAAGTTTTAAAAAAGTATTTTAAAATTGCTTAACATTTAGTGAACCCTGAAAGGGAGAATGGAGTAAATGTATTGTGCCAAAGAACTGTGTGTGCAGTGCATGCCTTGCTACAGTCTGAGACACAGGAATGCCTGACTTGCCATAACTCTGCCAACAGCTATGCAACAGGAACTCCACTGAAGTCAATGGCGTGATTCTTGATTGACACTGACGTCTAAGACATCAGAATTTCCCCCTCCATTATGATCTCTTTACTCTGGTATT
This sequence comes from Terrapene triunguis, assembly GCF_002925995.2. Classification (NCBI taxonomy): domain Eukaryota; kingdom Metazoa; phylum Chordata; order Testudines; family Emydidae; genus Terrapene; species Terrapene triunguis. The sequence goes on from NW_020664436.1 coordinate 26,155,899, forward strand.
CTGCTTTCAACACTTGCTGTTACGTGATGCTTCAGAGGAAGAAACAAACAAATCCCTAATAAACCAGGTCAATAACAAACCATTGTGCAACGTATACTCTGAAGCATCAAGGTTGGTTATCCTTTCCAAGGTGCCAAGTTCCAGCCAGAGGATGGAGAGTGACAGGACTTGGTCAGGAGCTGGATTTTGTTTCTCCCACTTTGCTTTGTCTCCTCCTAATCTGTCCATCTCCCCCATTTCCCACCTCCTTCCAGTCTTGCAGGTAGCATGGGAGCACTAACCACTTGGAAAGAGCCAGCCCACTTGTCGCCCTCTGTCAGTCTAGTCATAGGATCTCTCAATGCTACAATAGGCATAGCTGGCGTGGAGGCTGCATACTCACCAGGGGCGTGTTGATGTGTTAAACAGAGCAAGGAACATTTAGGGGAGCAGGAGAATAGTCTCAAATGCAAGATACTCCTACTTCAGGCAGGAGTCTTGGCTGTTCTGCCGATTTCATTTGTAGCTGAAATATATTACTAGCAGTAATAAAATTATGCACCCCCTTAGAAATCCAGCCACTGGGGCTTTGCTCCCCTTTGTAATAAAAAGATGGAAGGGCTAGAATCCTCAAAACATTACTACACAAATGAGCCGCATAAACTAATATATACCAGTCATGAGAGAAGAATGTTTGTAGTGATTAGCTGTGGGTGTAGCTAGAAACGCCTATTGAAGAGATTTTTTTTTTAAATCCACATAAAACAGTGGCTATTATGGGCCAGATTCTTATCTCATTTATACCAGTAAACTTGGAGTGACCTCAGGGCTGGGCTCCAGGCACCAGCCGAGCAAGCTGGTGCTTGGGGCGGTAGCTTGTAGGAGGCGGCATTCCGCCCAATCCTAGGGCGGCATGGCCGCTTTTTTTTTTTTTGGTGGTGGTGGTGGTGGTGTTACGCTCTGGCTGTCCTGTAGGGGGCGGTGGCGCGGAGGACAGGAGCGCCCTGCAGCAAGCCCGGCAGGGCAGCCCGCATCCTTCCCTCCCGGCCGACCGGAGCAGCGCAGAGCCCTCCCGGCAGGCGGCGGGGCCGCGTGGCAGCCCCTGCTGAAGCCCTGGCCGCCCCCCTTCTCTCTCTCTCTCCCCCCCGCTCTCTCCCCCCGCTAGCTGGGGCACATCTGCAGCGCAGGGAGTCCTCCTGCACCCTGGCTCCGGCCGCGCCGCAGGTTTTTTTTTTTTTTTTTTGTTTTTTTTTTTTTGCTTTGCCATTCTGGCTGCCCCGTTTTTGGTTTTTTGTTTTTGCTTGGGGCGGCCAAAAAGCCAGAGCCAGCCCTGAGTGACCTCAATGGAGGAACTTTACAGCCATGCGTAAATGAGATCAGAACTTGGTCCTGTGCTGGGGAAGATCAGAAACACTGCTCTACTGACCCTATGACAAAATCTGTAGGGCAAGGCAGGATTGTAAGGAAACAGGCAGTAAACTTCTCATAACCCTTTGCAATCAGAAATGAGACATCTCTTTCCCATTTCAGAGTAGCAGCCATGTTAGTCTGTATCCGCAAAAAGAACAGGAGTACTTGCTTATGCTCAAATAAATTTGTTAGTCTCTAAGGTGCCAGAAGTACTCCTGTTCTCTTTCCCATTGTTTGCAGATGGCTCCTATGCTGAGACATCCACTGAAAAGTTTATATAATGTCATGCTGTGGTGCAGATTCTGTCTGATAACTCAGAGTTGCTTTAACTTCCTATCTGGATTCTGCAGTAACTTTGTTTTGCTAAAGAGGTGTCCAAAGTGCTCTGGCTTTGGCTCGACTCATCTTTCGCATGTGTCCACTCTTGTGGAGTGTAAGCGGATACATGGCAAGAGGAGTTTTTAGCTCATGTGTAGGACTGTGAGGTGGGTTTTGAAGCTGCTCTATTCTCCATAAGATTGGATTTACCTTGATTTGTATTTGAAACACACAGAAAAGGGACAGCAAAGCTGAACCAAGGGGGAGCTTCAAAGCACAAATGTAAAATGTACTTGGGGTTACAAAGAATGAGAATAATGACTCCAACGCTGATGGTTAAAACACAGTGATAGGAAAATGACTAAATATGTGGCCAGAATAGGAATAGCAATTAGTATGTAAAAGCCTGAAGTAAATATTCACCAAGGAGCAAATCCTGCCTCTGCAGCAATGGAGTGCTCTCTGGAAGGGGGAGCAGTACAGTTGCACTGCATGAAAGGGGAACACTCACCTGCCCTTGCATGGGGTGAGCCTGGAAGACCCTCCACTACTTGAAAGGCCTTGTTAGGGCCTTGAGAGTGGGGTTGGGGCTACTGATGCCTCACAGCTGCTGTACTGACTGTGGAACAATTCTGCAGTCATCCTGGGATTCTATTGTGCATCTGCCCAGTCCATCTACTCCAGCTGAATGCTGGACTGGGGTTTTGCCCCCAAATGATTAGGGCAAATGGTAGATGCAATCTGTCAAACCAGTCAGGGAAGCGTATTCTGATGCCTTATGGGGAAGAGAAGGACCTTTCCAGCTAAACAAACTGTTGCTGTGTTAAGCTGTTTCTTTTCTCCTTTCAGAGAAAAAAGAAACAGATATGTGAACTCTCAGCACGTGTGACAAATCCAGCAGCTGGAGGCTGAAAACTTTGCTGAACATAAATCACTGCTCAGACGGATTATGTTTTTAATGAAAACTCTCTACTAGTTAGACAAATTATGAAGTGCAAATTATTCGTAGTGCTCTTTGCCATTCCTATTGTTTCTATGCCAGTTGACCGAGGCACTTTGCATGGACATGAAAGCCTGTTAAAACAAGTGGCAGAGGAAAAATAACACTATTGCTTGGATAGAAATGGATCCATCATGTAAAACAAGCCTAGATAATTATGGCCTAATCCCCAGTTTTCCAAAAATAAAAAATCATGTCTCCCCCCCGCCCCACGGTGCCACTTTGCTTATTTCCAGTCTTACAGAATGTGCTTTGCAACAGACCAAAGTGCATTTTGTTTAGCTGATGCTTGCCGCAGGTGACTGTTGCTCCAAGCTAGCAGTACTGCCTAGTGGTAATACTTTAGACTGTGTCACCTAATGGCGATAGTGCAAGTCCACTTCACCTAGTGACTGCAGTCCACAGTAGCATCTTCCAATGGCAAGAGTCCAAAGGTCACTGTGCCTAGTGGTTACAGCCCACAGTAACATCACCCAACAACAAGCATCGCAGACCAGTCTGCCTAGCAGCTATGGTCCCTGGGGGGAGGGGGAGAAGGGAACTCAGGCCCACCCCACTCTCATGGGTTCCAACCCAGGGCTCTTCAAAACAGTAGTCCATATATGGGGTCTAGGGTCTGGTGCCCTTACTCATATTCCCTGGGTCACTTCCTATGTCTGTTGCTATACCGCCATTGGTGTCACGGCTCTGTCTTGGGATCACTCCTGGCTTCCGAATCCCAGGTTTGTCTCTGGAGCCCCTTGCCCTGATGCCAGTAAGCTACCACCCTTGGATCCTGCAGTTAAAGGGCTTCCAGTGGCTTGGCTATAAGGCTTGGTCCCAGCAGGTTGGAGTCTTAGTGGTTTCTTGTCAGGAGGCTGCTGCACCTAACTACTCTCCTCCTTAATCAGCCGAGACTAAGCTGAGCTGCTCCCTCCACTGGGAGCATGCCCAGCAGAGGTGAGGGGGCATGGCTTTCTGCATCCACAGTAGCTCCTTAACCCTCACCTCACCACTGCAGAGTGAATATACCCTGTCACAATACTCAAATTTATGCATCACAGAAAGATGGGAAAAGCTAGGGCTGATGGTCAAAGTATCTGCTGCTAGCTGGGTGTTTGCTGTTGGAATCTCCTGCTGATCATCAGTGCTGGTCCTTGTAATGGGGAAAGCTTGGCAGGGTTAGTGCTAGGAGTTTGGGGGCCATCTGCAAAGTTAGTGCTTGAGGATGGGAGGAATGGAGGAAGGTTTGTCAGTACATCCTGATGCTGTAATTATCAGGAAACATTATTGGATTGTTGATGCGCCATCCTATATTGTTAATGTCAAATATAAAATCACAGTGCTGTGGTACCCTTAATACCTGCAGAATGAATAGTCCTGAAAGCTGGATTTGCTCGATGTAGAGTAGATCTAAGAGAATGGGGACTGTTCTAGTTATGTCAGGCTGGGTGGTGTTCCTTCCCTGATTAACAAGGCAAGGCAAGGGAAAGAACCCAATTAGTTATGCTCCACACATGGGAGGTGATGAACTGATTGTCTCCTGGCCAGAGGAGGTGGAGCTAAGCCTTATAAGTAGCCTGAGGGAGCTCATTTGGAGGGAGACAGATCTTTCAGATAGAGAGACACTCTGGGGTAAGGGTTAACAGGCTGGCTACACTAGAGGAAGAACACTACAGGAGTAAGTTAGGCTCCTGCAGGGGAAGCTCTGAGGAAGGGCCAGCAAGGGAACTACTGTGAAGCCTGCATGGGGTAGAAGTATTATTAGTCTGAAGATTTTGTTTCATTTAAATTTATGCCACCCTGGAAGGGATTTAGGCATTTATATGGCTTGGCTGGAGTACCAAGCCACAGAACAATCCAAAGAGGGAGGTGGGAAAAGACACAGGCTGAGAAGGGCCATTGCAGGCAAAGGAAGTGACCACCAGGGATGCGTGAAAGATGGAATCCTCTGCAATGTTGTGTCTAGGCAGGAGGGAGTGCCCTAGAGGTAGGGAGACCAGATGTCCTGATATTATCAGGACTGTTGTGATATCAGGGGTTTTGTCTTATATAGGCAACTGTACCCTCTCCCACCACTGTCCCCCTATGAAAAAGGAGTCCTGATTTTTCACACTTACTATCTCGTCACCCTACCTAGAGGTGAAGATGCACACTTACACAAGGGATCACTACAGATGTGGAGATTGCAGTTGCCTGAATGTAGGAATTGCCAGACTGGATCAGACCTGCGCAGCCATCTGACCCAGTATCTTGTTTCTGGCAGTGGTCAGTACTAGATGCTTTAGAGGAAGGTGCAGGAAACCTGTCAGGAGGCAGATGTGGGATAATCTGCCCAACAGGAATGTCTCATCCTAATCCTTAAATGGTAGATTGGTTTGAGGCCTGAAGCATGAGGTTTTATATCCCTTCCAATTTTTTGGATACACTAGTTATAAATATCCAGTCCCCATTTGAATCTTGCTAAGCTCTTGTCACTGGAACACTAAGAAAGAACAAGAGGAGCATGCACCGGCACATACGGCCAAATTCTGCTCCCAAAGAAGTCAAAGCAAAACTTGCACTGATTTCCATAGGAGCAGGAGTGGGGACTTGGAAGAAAAAATTGGGATACCACCAATAATGATGGGTCACAAAATGCAAATCCCATAGAACCTCTCCAAAGGACACCTATAAGTATATAATCACACAATGCTGGAGCTGTCTTGGAGATCAGTTGTACCTATGAGCATGTCACTGGCACTCGACCCATCCATCCATCTCTCTGGGCTGTCGTCTGATATCCCAACTTCAAACTACCATTTTTTTAAAGAAAGAAAGGAGGGCAACCTGCTCCCCTACCCATGGAAAAAGATCTATGTACATTGTTTTCCTTTCCTTGAATGTAGAATCATCTCCTCAAATCACACTGGTCTGAGATGAGCAATGCGCAATGTTCAGTCCTGGACCAGTAAAAGGCCTAGTTTCCAACATCTCCAAAACCCTCAGATTTAGGTTGAGAACTAGGATTCCCTCTCCTGCATTCCAATGGGATGCAATGCTCATTTGTAGCATTTTCAGGTTGCAAGATATTGAACTTTAAAAGCATGACACTGATTCATAGAAAACTCTATTTTAGCTCTCTTTTTTTTAGAAGTCTCAAAAAGGTCATCATTCTCCTCCCTCCCCCAGAACTCATAGTGCTAAGTCAACTTGGCTTTTCAGGTGGAGGGATAAGTAAAAGTATCCATGCAATTTTAAAAATTCATTTCCCCCCTGTAACATATGGAACATAAACAAAACACCAGCTCCTGCTGTAACAAACCAGAACTGTATGCATAGACAAACACTAGTTGTCACCATGATTAACCCCAGTGCCTTTAGCATCAGAAAACACACACTTCTGCCACTTGAGCAAAAGGAGACCAAGTAAGAGGGTGGATAAGTGCTGTGGCCAGCCACTAGAAAGTCATAATCACACCTTCTAGTCTAGTGTATAACAGTTTGAGTGCCAATAAAATGTTTATACCAGAATTGTGATTAGCTCATGTGCCTCTTTCAATGTCCTGATTCTGGCTCCTGGTCCAGCAGTCTAAAGTTGCTGGAAAGCTGTCGGTTGACTTTCTAGGAATACTCCTTATTTTAAAGGGAATCTGGAATGTGTACAGCCTTCAGCCTGGTCCAGATCATACCAGGGAACACAAAGGTACACACAGTTACCTCTCTGCTCGTGGGGAGAGGGGGTCAGAATTAGGCCCACAGTATGGTGCATTATTTGCCACTTGGGGGATGTGTTCATTCAAAATGCATGCTAATGAAATTATAATACCACATGGTAAGGGCTTCCTTTTCTACATATTGTGTTAAAAACACTCTATTAAGATAATATTTTTTAGAAGCCAAAGTCAAGCCCTGAAAGTTGGGGAATGCCAGACTTACAGTTGCTCACATGACCTTAATTCTGCCCCCTTGTGCATCCATTCTGTGTACTGAATGAGGCAGGGGATCATGTGGAAAAATAGTATATGATCATATAATTCCTGTATCATAATTCAGCCCCCTTGTTTGTATGTGGTAAGGTTGCACAGGCACCCTCAGTGGTGGCATTTCCTAGCTTTTGAGGGCTTGACTCTGCAACCTAAGTAATGTGGTCTTTTAATGTCGTTTTTTACATGAAATCTCCTAGGTTTAAAAAACAATTGTTAAACTGTAACGCTTCCCTCTCAAGAATCATCATCAGGCTTAAACCCTGAACTTCTAACATTGCAGCACAGACTGCTACGGCTTGAGCTGCAGTACTAACTACAGTAGTTAGTAGCAAGAAAAAGATGTTGTCCTTGGAGAGGAAATGGGCCACTGGTGCTATGCATTGGGTTTTGGTGATTGTCAGGGGGGAGCCCAACCAGGCGTGCACTCTTCCCTGTGTCCAAGAAGTGGGGAGCTCCTGCCTCATATGGCTTCCCCAGAAAAGGCTGCTGGGGGCCATGTGGAAACCCCGCTGACAACTTCTGCTCCTCATTAGTGTCCCAGAGGGGGGACTAGGAGCTGGGGCAGGTGTGCCAAGTCCCAGGGGTGTGGTCAAAGGGGGAGACTAGCTCTCTTCCGCCAACCCTGCTACTACAGTTACTCTGGCAGCTCCCAGGTGTTTCCAATGCAGCATATGCTGCTGCTGTTACTTTGGGAGCAATGTGGGTCCCAGCTCTTCAGAATGTTCATGAGGGGTTGTTATTTTGGCCTGCTACCAAAATCTTCCCAAGTAATACAAGCAAGAGAAGGGAAATTATGAGTTTTTAAGAGTTTATCTCTCTCATACCTCAGCCAAATCTTAACAGAATCTCATGGGACAAGCAAAAGGCACCAGGGCTCTGACCCTGCTGAATTTCAAAGGCATCCTGTAAGCAATGGCCATGTTGGACCAAAATCATACCCCATGTGTTTAATTCACGTTATTGGTTAACATAAACATTAAATCATGGGCTGACCGAACTGCAAAATATACCAGTGAGTTAGAATCGGCTCTGCTCCATTGTTCTCTAGTGGGAGACAAATTGTTCCCTTTGTACCGCTCAGCAAGCAGATGGTAACATTTTCGGGTTTTCAAAAGCAAGGAAGTTAGTGTCAAATCTAAAGCTAGAATAATAACAATTACTTGTCAGCACAGGAATGTTATGTCCTCTTGGCGTAAGACACCTTTGTTTATGCTAGGCTGAGAGAAATTATTGAACTTGTGTCTGCTGAACATTTTGCATATTAGAGTTTTATTAGAGCTACATACATCACCAAAAAGCTAGCAGAGACAACTTGTAACTTACTAGCAATGCTATCTGCGCTTTTTCTTTCAGACTATTTTGTGATGCTCTGATCCTGGTAGTATTTTCTCCCCCCCTGCTTTCTACTTGCTCCAGATGTTGGTTTCCGGTGCCTCTCTTGGAGTGTGGTGAAGTGTGGGGGCAGGAAAGCAGATTGTGTAACTCCAAGTAAAGAGTTAACAAAGTCACTGGGATTACTCCAGGGATAGTTGCAATAATACAGCCTTTTATGATCACCTTTTTTTTTTTAAAGACTTTTATCCATACTAATACTAGGAAGTGACAGGATTTGAAATTGGAGAATGCCCTCTCTCTTTCCCTCCCCACATTTCTAGAGAGAGGCTTTCTGCAGTAGAGGCATTTCAGTTCTCACCCTCTCTTTCCCTTTCTACAGTGGGGGCTCAAATGTGCAGCAAACACTTACTGGTGTTCTACACTTGCCAGGATGCTGTCTCTGATCTTGATGATGAATGGAGGTTTTACTGAACCTTTGTATCCGTAGTACCGTTGCACTTGCAGTAACTCTGTGAGCAATCCCCATAAATAATACATAAGAAGATGTTTCCGTAGCTTTCACTTGCCAAGCTCTGCAAAGAAGGTTATTTAATTAGAGATGCTGAGAGATCCAGTAGAGAGACTTCTTTTTGACAACTGACACTTTGAACAGGCTTGCCTTGAAACTGAGAGTTGGCGGCTACACGCTTGAGAAGTGGGGATGGGTATTGGGGGGAAGAGAGGCTGGCCTGAGAAAATAACAAATCTGAGCTGCTGTTTAGGCTGGAAGTTGTGGGAAAATGTTAGTAAGTGTTTGTCTTGAATTATTTCTCCACTTGGAAAAATGCCTTAAAATCTTAAGGCTTTAACTTAGAAGTTTTAAGGTGGGTCCCAACTATGAATACTGTAATGCCTAAGGGTTCAGGGCCACTTATAGAACTGTCGTTCAGAGTTAAATCTATACAATCAGTCACTTGCTCTGCTTTTGTAACAAACTTGTGAAGCCTCACTAGTGGCTAGTCCACATGGAGGATTACAGCCTCCTATTGCCATTTGAAAATGAAGTTATCCTTCTAGCTCAAGTAACAGCAGGCTCAAGTGATTGTGTGCTGAAAGTTCTGGGTTCAAATCTTGCAGACAAGTTGTGGTTATTCTGTTCTCTGCAAGCGAATGTTACCACGCTTTTGCTCACTCTGCAGATTCCCTCTTCATAATCTTAAATTATGGGACTAGCCCTTTCACAATATAGACCAATCAAGAATTTAGAAACTGCTGCTAGATGCTGACTTCTACTGTATGCACATGTAGATACACGAGGGAAGCCAGAAAGAAAAGAAATACATGTGGCTTCTGTCAAGTAGAAGTAGCTATTAAACTCGAACTTCCATGTTTGTGGTGAATTGTTTTAGCAGCCTATCCATACTGCAATAATAAGATGGCTACTGACTATGGGCCAGACCTTGGGCTCCAGCTTCCGTCTGCAGACAACCAAAAAACCACTTAAAAGCTCCAGGTCAGCGGTGCAGGGAGAAGCACACTCATGCAAGGTGATGCCACTTTCTTTGCAAATCACAGAGATTTCAGTCTCGACTGCTTCAGCAGAATGGGGATTGTGGACAAATCAGGAGCATGGCCAGTGGGTCCATGCATTACAAAAGAGCCAGTGGGCCTCAACTTCATGTGGTATTGGTGGGAGCAGATAGCTGTATCCCTTACTTCTCCTCATGCCTACGTCTACGCTATAAGCTGGGGTGTGACTTGTGTATCCATACATTAGCTGTCATTGAGTTAGTGTGCGTAGAACTAGCAACGTAGCACTGTAACTTGTATTGCTTTTGGTTTGACTATGTTTATATTTTTTTTATAGCCAGCTGGGGCCGAAAGCAGTTTTTTTTTGTACTTAGCTTGGTTTGCATTGATTTTTGATTTTGAACGCAGATTAACTTTTTTTTTATTTTTGGACCAAGCTGAATTTTAAATTAACCCGTTTTTTTTTTTAATAGACAAATTGCTTTTATTGTGTGTTAGAGGCTTTTTGGTGATTAAAAGCTTTTTTGAGATGTATGATTTTATTTAGATTGAAGGTATTTTTTAGTGGGCATTGTTTAGATGAATTTTTATGCGTGTAATGATTTTAATTTTTTAAATACCTGCAGGTTTTAGGACCATAATGTACGTACATGAAATAAGCGGGGGTACCCTTAGGGGGTGAGAGGGAATCCTTAGACTGTCCCCCACCCATTTTTTAATTACACACACAGGGAGGATGCCCTGTCCGCTCTAGCGGCACATAAACTAAGGATTTTTCCCTACAGGGTACTTATACAGGAGAGGCTAACGAGGATGGCCACGACCCTCCTACACCTCCCTTCAGCAAAGAGCGTCGGCTAGTCTCAGAGAGACGGCGCCGCTTACTCTGTTGCATTCAGTGAGATGATCAGACTGTTAGTGGCTTACACGGAGAGGAAAAGGGGAGGGAAGATGGGTTCACACACTTCTAGACCCAGGTAGCCTCCTCGCCGGACGATGCCAGGCCGAGTTAGCTTACCGTGGGTTGGATTTTTTAAAAGATTTTTTAGTTACTGGGCTTGCGTTAGAGTAGTTTTGGTCACGAGCCAAAAGACTTTGCAGAGTACTTTGGGCGTCTTCCGGTAACACTTAATTTACACTGGTGTACATACACACACACACACACACACACACACACACACACACACCAAGGCCTTATTTCAGGTACTATTTTTAAGTACCTTGATGTCTTACTTGAGGCGGTAAAAACCCCTCCTGAGGCGGTAACAACCCTTTAACACCGGTGCATACCTATGCACCTTGCATATGCATACTGGGGGCGGCAACAATTCCCCTAAGCCGCTCAGCATTTGACCTTGCTGCACAGTCAATAAGTTCGGATGGTGTGAGCCCAACAGGGACAGACGGCCCCACGGACAGTCCTCCTCTGACACCCCAATAGAGATTTCAAAAGGTCTCCTACCTCTATTGTGGCGCCATGGGGTTCGAAGGGGAACGATTCGTAGCAGTTGCCGGTACCTCTGCGGGCGTTGCCATCCTGGACGAGCCCCCAAATTGTCAAAAAAAAACACAGTTCTCACTTTTTGTTTAAATACAGCAAGTCAAATGCTTTATTTTCTTTCTCTCTATCAATTGCATAAAAAAAAAGCTAAGCAAATCTCTCAACAAGTAAACAATTACAGCAAGCATTTATACCTTTTATTACAAACAATAATGAGCAACAGCTGCATTTTGTTTATACGTAGGTCATTCTAATATTTTGTTTTGCTCACTAATGTAGACTCTTAGTCTACATTCCATATTATCTACACAAGGTCGCAACAACTTCTCACACAGTTCTTTCCCACTCGCCTCACACATTCCTCGCTTCTACAAATCTCGCGTTATTAGGGTTACAGTTAGCCTAACTCTTGCTAACGAACTGTCATGCATTGCATCCCCTCCCTGTCAGTTCTTTCTCTGCTTCCACACTGCCATAGCACCGGTAGTGACAGTGGAGGCATGGCTGAGCTGTGCTGAGTACAAACCTGCCTGGAACCGATGGTATGTACTGAGCATGGGTCAGCCATACTTCCACTGCCACTACCCATGCTACCACGACTACATTGCTATTTATACTTGTGAGAACTTGGTGAGAGCTAGCACAAGTACATGTATATGAACAGGAGAATCATTCCCCTATCTCGTAGTGTAGACAACTACAGCCTAGTCAAAGAGGTACCCTGGTCATTTGGGGATGAAGATTTTATTTCTCCTCCAAGAGCTTTGTCCATTTTCCCCAGGATTTCTATGAAGCAAACTCTTCAGAGTGTTTTACTGCCATGCTAGAATTCTTTTAAAATGTCACGAATTCCCCGAAACCCAAACCATGCAATTATCTTGGGAAGAGAGCCTTTATAAACATACCCAACAAGCTGAATCCATCAGGGAGAGGAACATTACTGATGTGCCATGGACACATGTGCCCTTGGATGGAATAAACTTTTATATTGTTAGCTAATGTTTCAAATGATTGGGTTAGCATTCATTCCTCTCCACTAAATAACTTGGGTTCCGGAAGCTTCTTTGGAATAGAACACAGTAATTCTAGTAACTGTATATTATGTAGTGTGAATATTGAAAAGCCAGCCATGCAGGATGGAAAATACCCCATGAGTTTATTGTGGCTTTTCTCCCACTCAGATTTTTTTCCTTTTGTTACTTGTATGGAGACTTGGATCCTACTCTTATTGACCTGAAAACAGAGTGAATGTGCTATTCTTTCAGGTGTTTGGAAGTAATAATTCAGGGCTGTAAGATGCAAACAAGACTGTCTGTCACTTTGTTCAATCACTGCTTTGCAGCTCAGTCCAAACAAAATGGAAAATGAGGTATAGAATATTTTGAACTGATAGAGATTTTTCCCCAATAACAGGATCTTTATTAAATGTTGGTTTACATGTAACCACACTTACTAGTATGATAACTCTCTGCATTATAAAACGTCATGAAAGTCTCAGTGGATTAGACCACACAGGCATCTCTGGTTTGAAGAATATGGCTGTGAATGTGAAAGTGTGAAAGCAAAACAGGCAGAAAACTACATACTGCAAGTCTCTTTGTGTGTCATGGTAGGCATCCTGGATGTAGTAGTTCATAGTCTTGGGGTTTTATTGGTATAAGTCATTACTTAGCCATGTTGCTAGATGGGAGGATATAATGAAAAGTCCGTTCATACATTGTTTGGGGGTGATCTCTTGAGAGCCCATCTTCTGTGATTTTATGTGCCTCCATCTTGGCTCTGAGAATAAAAGCACTTTCTACTAGGCAGATGTGAGCAAGGTAGGGATGGAGTTTCTCCTCCTCTGGAACCTCAACAGATTTATAAATTTTTAAAGCCACAAGGGACTGTTGCAATCATCTCGTCTGATCTCCTATTTAGCAGAGGCCAAATAAATGTTTGTTTTGTAACCTTGCCCTGGATTTGCTGTGTGTCTGTTTCCCTGCTGACACAGCAATCCACATAAATTCCATAAGAAGTTTAGTTGAATAATGTGAGGGAGATTCTCAGCCTTTGCTCCACTAAAGGGGCAATCAAAGATTTCCCTGTAAGAGGGGAATTCTCTACAACACCCAATACCCTCCTCACTCTGCATTGGGGTTTAGTTGAGAACAAGCTGAGCATATAGTATTCTGCCAGTGCCTCAGCCCATACAAGCTGAGCATATAGTATTCTGCCAGTGCCTCAGCCCATGGGACTGCTCCAAGTGGGGCAACCTAGAGCAATTCTTAGGTGGCTCTAAAGTTATGCCAGGAAATCACCCAGTCTGGGATTGGAGCAGTGGAAAGGTGGTTTAGAGCTCTCCTTCCCACCCCGTCTCTTCAGCTGCAGTGAGTGTAAACATAGCATAGTTGAGGATCTGATCTGGCAGGACTTCCTTCTGCATTCCAAATACACCTTTTCTGATTTCTGATACCTCAAATAATTCATCCTAGAATTTTGTTTCTTTCCATTGGGTGAATGAAAAGGCAGTCTAGCTTTACTGTTCAGGACAAACTTTGGCTCAAAATATGTAAACATAGTTACCAACTCTACATTTGCAGGTCCCATTTAATCTCCCAGTACTGGACTTCAGAGTGGTTTCGTATCAGTCCAACCAGGCTCTACAAGATGAATTATCTAACTAATGTTGATGGGAAATCTAGTAAGGGGGCTTTCAGAGTCAGAAGGAATAGTTAGCCCCATTTATGGTAATATTTTGCACTTTTCTTACCCTCTCCAGAAGCCTATGGAAAGTATGATCTGTTCCTATACAGTATGTCCATTTTGTATTACTTGCCTACAGTGTGTCAGAATTGTGCTGTGTGACTTTGCAAGTAATGCTCATCTCTGCTTCCTGGTCTTACAAGTTCTTACGAACTCCTCACCTTGGTGATGATATAGGTAGCCTATGGATTTGCTTTATAAGGCTCTAACACTTTCAGAGTCTTTATTGGTCAACCAAAGGCAATCTCCATCCATTGTAACTTTTTACATCACATGAACAGGTAGATAACAAATCTTTCTACCATTCATTAACTATTAAATATTTTTACATTGCTACAGGTCTCTTCAAACAGTTGACCCCAAGATCTCCCACACCTTCATTTAAAGAAAAGAAACAAATAGTTCCCCAAATTTCTATAGGGAATTCCTTCAGGAAGATGCCTTATGTTGCCATTAGATGTCTGCAGTTACTTAAACATCACCTTTCTATTTGAGTCATGTAGCACTGGGCCTCTTGAATGTTTTTCTATTTCTATGTCAACTCTATTCCTGCTTGCTTCATCATATTTCCTTGTTTTAGAATGTCTTAACACGTTTGTGGTGTTGTAGCCATGTTGGTCCCAGGATATTAGACAAACAAAGTGGATGAGGTAATATTTTTTTTATTGGACCAACTTCTGTTGGTGAGAGACAAGATTTCTAGCTACACAGATCTCTTCTTCAGGTCTGAGAAAGGTATTCAGTGTCACAGCTAAATACAAGGTGAAACAGTTATTTAGCATAAGTAATTAATGCATATTGTAAGAGACCATTTAAGGTGAAGTGGTCAGTTAATACCTCTGCAGTCACAGGACAAGAAAAGGGGGGTTAATGGGTTATAGATTATTGTAATAAATCAAAAATCCAGTGTGTCTGTTCAGTCTATGAATTTTAGTGTCTAGCAAGGTTATGAATTTAAGAGCCCACTCTCGTTTTTTGAAGGTGTTGTGCAGGATGAGGACTGAGAGGTCAGCTATGGAGTGATCACTTTGTGAAAGTGCTCACCCACAAGTGAAAGGTTGTTCTTGTCTTTTATCATTTTGATGTGTGAGTTCATTTGAGAACCACAGTTTCATTAAGATACAAATTTGAAAGGGATTTAAACACTTGTGCTTCAAGAAATATGCTAGCCACTGAGAAGAATATAGGGAATGGCTTCTAAGTAAGTTAGTCCACAATTGTCTAGTATGAAGTTTCTTGCACCCTCCTCTGAGTCATCTGGTACTGGCTATTGTCAGACAGGATGCCTCATAATGGGAATCACAGATAAGATCAAGGGTCGTAAGTTCTTTGTTACTATAAGTTTAGGAAAAACTAGTCAAAGGCACACAAAGGTGTGCACATAGTTTTTCTACCAATTTAACTATTTCAGTAGAAAAATCACATCCCTAACTGAAATAGTTAAATTAGTACAACCCTTAGTATGGCACAATGGTACAAACACATTTATCTTGATATAACTGTATCCATGTTAAGTGGGTTGTACTATTTTTAACTGTACCGGTATAGATAAAATGAGACAATTGTGTATAGATAAGGCCTCGGTGAACTTGCAGCTGCCCTAGAGTTCTTATGGCATTATCTTTGTGTGTGTGTGTGTGTGTGTGTGTGTGTACACATGCATATATAAATCACACACAAAACTTTACAAAAACTACATGAAAAGATTATTAAGGTTGCAAAGTCAAGCGCTCAAAAATTAGGAAATGCCAGGATTAAGTTTACCTGTGCAACCTTAATTTGGCCCTCTTGTGCATAAGCATTATGAAGCAGTCATTCATGCCATGATCACATATTATTTTTTCCACAAAGCCACTGCCTCATTCAGTGCACAGAATGGATGGTGCTCAGACAGTCCCAATTCTCTCCTCATACTCTGGCTCCTCATCAGATCTTTCTCCCTGCCACACTGGTTCTCAGTTCTGTTTCTTAGTCCAGCCAGTCCCAGGGTCCCTCCCCTGGTCCTCATCCAGTCTTAGGCTCCCTCCATCCACTGACTCCCAGTCTTCTCCCTCACTCCTTTTCCTTCCCTGGGTCCCAGTCTCGCCACTGCTCAACTCCTGGTCAGTTTCCCTCTGTCCCCTGCCAGCCTCCAGTCCTCTCCACCGCACCCCAGGCTCCTTGTCCCAATCCTCTTCCCTCTCTTCCCACCACACCAATCAAGCTGTTGTCCCTCTGCATTCAAATTCAGGCAGTTTTCTCCTCCCCACTCATGCTGCCTGGACCTCACAAGGGGCTAATTGAGAGCACAGGAGAGACAGACGCCATGCTTTCATTTCAAGTGCCTAGACTTGGCATGGCCCATAGCAGCTCAGAGCTGCAACTTAAGGGGAAGTCCTTCTCAACTCCAGGCTGGAGCATGCCCAGTGATGACAGAACTTTTGGTGGAATTTAGCTGCAAAACTCAAATAAGTCTCTATTGAGCACTTTCCCCCCCCAAAGGTTTACAACTTTGCCTTATCTGGGTGGATTTTTCATGGGAATGGCAAAAGGCACATCCCGGACACAAACACCACCCCAGTCAAATTTAAACCCCTGCTCTAAAGCACGGGGGTGCTAGAGCTTTACAAATGAAAGGTCACTAGAATTTTTTATCAGGGACAAAATGTATTTTTCCCTCGCCTCATTCTTGGAAATGATCAAAGGGTTTTGGCTAAAATTTTCCAGAATAATTCAGTTTGAGGCATATACCTTACTTTGAAAACTTCAGCCCATATGGTTAAACTTTTCAAAGGTATAAGCAACTGAAAACAGGCTCCTATAATGGGAAGAGTCAGGCAACCTTAATAATAGGAGATTTTACTAGCCCTGCCAGTATTATGGTAAGTACCTGTTGATGCTGCATAGGAAAACATTTTTTAAAATTCTGTTTAGACGCTATTGTGATTTTTCTGCATCCCCTCACCACCTTTTTTAAAAGCTAGTTTGCTCCTGCTAGCTCTTCTTTGTGAAGTCATATTTAATTATGAGCAATGCCATAATGGGTTGCTGCAGCAAAGATCACAAAGTCACAAGCAAGACGGTGACTTCATGGCGGGACTAAGCAGCAGGAATTGATGGACTCTAAAGACCAAAGGATGACATTTTTATTCAAATGGTTCATTCGATGTAAAAATATTATATCCTTTCCCTTCTCTTCTCCACCCAGATAAATAGAATGTGTTGTGGGAAATGGTGGAAAAACATCAGCTACCAATTTACATGCACATACTTCCTCAAGAATATGCAAAATACTTGACTTTCTTACAGTTCATCGGGCAGCTCTGTGAAAATGTGTACTTCACCATCACTAGATGGCGATACAGAACAGTTTGGCTTTAGTTTAGGGGCTGTGTAATACTTGCAGTGCTTTAAGATTATATTATTTGTGAGTTTTATGCAACATTAATTGAAAGAAAGTTCAGTTTAAAGTTGGCATAGCTTAGGTGTAAGTGAACCAGAGCATTTTCTGTGCTGTTTGGGGGTGAAAATAACACACCCTAACCTGAAAACTGGACTAGAAAGAGAACTCTTCAATAGTTTACAAAATACTAAGAGCTGAAGACCCCTTCATTAGGAAACAGAGAGTAGCCAGCATTTGGGACTGAGAAGTACAGGAACTGGAGTATACTGAGACTGTAAGAGTCAGGACCTCTGCATTCTGGCTGGACTGCATGGCTGCAAGGACAAAATGAAATCTTGGTTGGGAACAGGCCCAGTGGCACTGGCTGCTATGTGGCCCCCTGAGCCTTTCCTCTGATGGACCTGCTATGCTATTTTTTATGGAAGTGGGAATGTTGGGAGAGGCAGTGCATAGTACCCAGCCTGGGGCAGGGGATGATACTTCCCCCACTGCATGAGAGCTGGGGAGCTAGCAAAGGGGCTGAGTCCCTCAACCTGAAGAGCTGTCTGACACTCTGAAATTGAGCTGTCAGAAGGGAAGTAGGGGAGCATCAGGCCAATGCTCAATCCCTTCCCAGAGTAATCAGAGGGCAGGTGGGAATGGCAAAGTATCCCATGACCATCTTCAAGTCCTTCCCTCCCTGGCCTTCTCTTCCCCTGTGTCAGCTGTTCCTTGGGGGCTTCCTGCAGCCCCAGATCTTCAGTAGCTTGTTGTGGGTCCTGCACAGGAGGGAGAGGGACAGGACATATAGGGGCATGGGAGTGGAAGGGGGGGAGATGTCATTTGCATGAGTTCCATGCCCACTTTCATTGCTCTGTCTCAACTGTGGAGACTGCATAGCCATCAGCTTCTCCCTCCATGGTGGCCTGATCATCCAGGCATATTTTGGGCTGCTGTGAAGCTTTTATACACAGGAATAAAAGGATAATATGACTTGCTCCCATGAAAGAGGTGGTCAGGTTTTGGTTCTATGGCTTTATACATTAATTAATTTGCAATCACTTATATACAGCAACCTATATCTTACTGGTGATTTTCTTAATTTGTTTTATTTTGTGGCCTGACAGCATGAAGCAATCTGAACTAATGTAGTCTGTGAGCCAGACTCCAGATTAATCAGCTGGTTTCAACTCCTACAGGCAGAGGAAGTGGTTTCTGTAGCAATAGGAACCAGGTGACAGCTCCTTTAAAATATTTCCTTTCTTATTCCATTCTTTTTTGTAACTTAGGATTCCTTACATTTTAGCCTACCTCACCAAACCTGTAAGATGTGTTCTGGAGTGCATGATAACCCGGGGGGAAGTATCGTAAATTATCATTGTATGTTACCACAGTAAATCAGTGTTTTTTGCAGAAACACAAATATTATTTACTAAGTTAACTTACTATAGTAAGCTCACTACTGGTCAATTCTGGAAGTTCCTATTCAATCTTTACTCAAGCAAAACTTATATGGCTGCATGGGGGTGTTGACAATCTAGCCCTGTTCGAGCCCTGTTAATAGTATAAAACAATGTATATGTACCCGAGACTGTACTAACTTAGTGGCTGTGGTTTTTTTATTTCTGTATGTGCTATAAAATTTCAGATATTCTATATTGGCATCCCTCTGCTGAGTAATAGCAGATTTTGGGGCCTTGCAGGTTGGTTTCCTCTTGGAGGAGGACACAATAGCTTAAGAATAATTAGTTTTATTTATACTATAGACACCAGTCCTTGAAAAAGGTGGTCATACAGCCTGTACACAAACCCCGCTTTCAGGAATCTCAGCCAAACCACTACTGCCTGGTTCTCAGGAAGCCCTAAGAATTGACTATGCTTAGAGAGAATAAGGCAGAAGGCAACCTCTTCTGCTGCTTGCAATGGCTCCCCCAAAAGAAAACTGTATCACAAAACGAACAGCAATACAGCACTTCTTCAAATTCGGAACAGTGATTATATCCTAAGAAAAAGAACCTGTAAAACTGTGTAACAGCACCACTGGTAACTTTGCCATAACAGCATAATGGCATCAGCTTTAAAGCTGAAATATGTACTACTGGGTACATTGCATTAAAGTTTAAGTTCACAGTAATAACTTTAATCATTCTCCCTTTGGGGCCAGAATCTGACATTCTTACTCATGGTATAGGCTCTGCCAATTAATTGGGATGTGATCTTGGATAAATCATTTAATTTCTCTGGGTCAATTTTCTGTTCTGTAAGATTGGGATAATACTCACCAACCTCAGAGGGAAACAGGATACGATAATTAGTTTGCCATTCAAAGCACTTTACAAGGGTGGGAGTTTTGAAAAGTGCTCAGCACTGGCCTAACTCTGCTTCCATTGAAGTCAATGGGTGCAAGTCATTGATAGCACAGGGAGCAAAGTTAGGTCAATGCCAAGCACTTTTACAAAATCCCCCCCATAAAATATGATAAAAATGCTAAGTATTTTTAAAGGTTTCTCCTTCCCTTCATATGGTTTTCATACTCTCACAGGGAGGATGGGCACAAACTGGCTTCTTGTATCTGACAGACAGGACTATCATTTTCGACACCCAAATACACTGGTGTGTGTGTGTGTGTGTTAAATACATGATTAGATTTTATAATCTGAGACCCACCCTGTGTACTAGTTGATTTTTGAATAGAAGGGCTAGGAAGTAGAGTTTGGTTGCACTAACCACAGGAAACTGTTTTAATGCAATACACGAAAGTGTGTCCCCATTGCTCTAACTGACCTCCCCGAAAGCCTGGGAAGTATTTCAAACTAAATGAGGCTTTTGAAGAAGTTGCTATTGACTCAAGAGGGGCAACCCTTTCTGCCCATGTGGAGCCCTATTGAAGTCAGTGGGGCTCTGGGCTGGTGCAAGAATCTGCAGTCAGTTGCAGCCTATGAGCACACCCCAGCCAGCAGAGCAATACATTCCTGTTCTGGTTTTCTACCAGAGTGTCAAGATGGCTGCTACCGTCCCACAACATTTTTAAGTGGACTACTCAGGCGGCCTGTTCCCACTATGGAAAACCACCCAGACTACCAGGCATACAAGGTTTCTTAAGGAGCATTATTATTTCTTTATTTTATCATGCTGAAATTGTGCCTGGCATTTATCATGTACCACGCTGCTTACAAGTTTATCCCAGGCCCATAGCAAAAGTTCCTGGACACTTCAATCTCCAGTTATTTCTCAGGGATGAAATGGATTCTTAAAGTGTTGGTACAAAAGTCTGAGACGCCAGTTCAATAGCGAGATATGCAGGAGGGCAGAACGCGTGTCCACAGGAGTGAGGAAAGAGTGCAGGACTTCAAGTTAGAAAAATGGTAGATCAGCTGATCCATGTTCAGTACCGGGGTAGGTATTGGCTGTCGCACCAATATGCATCACCCATCTATGCAGAACTTTTTATGGTTTGTGCTAGTACAAAAGGAGCTAGTAGGGCATGGTGCTAGGTGTCCGAGCTCATACATCATATCCCTGATGTCAGTGGGGCAGCTAGTGGAGGAAGGTTCAATTCATTCTAAGGGCATCAGAATCTTGCCCAATATTGGGATGTGAGATTCAATAGCAGTGGATCAGCCTGAGCCCAAGTCTAGCTGCCTTCAGGATAGGATGTAAGACTTCACTTTTAGCAGTCATTCCTCTCACAGCTACACAATAGGATGAGCCAGACAATATGTTGCTGGAAGCAAACAACTAAAAACTACTCATGAGGCTTAAAAATGAGGGGAGGAGGATATGTTCCTTCTATTGACTAAAGGTTGATAAGTTTCAATATATGTACTGGGTATACTTCTGCCTGGATACTATTTTTTTATTATTTGTATTACCTTAGCACCTAGGAGTCATAACTGCATTAGAAATGCCTAGAATTATAATAAGTAAAGTAATTGGAGGGTTTTTTTTTTCCGGTACTTACTATAGCAACACACTCTCCTTCCAGGTCAAAGCATGGTCTGCTATGTAAAACCAGAGTTTGTATAGTGATCTGTGACTGCTATCCCTACACCACTCCTGAAAGGGGGGTTGGGCCTGGCCAGTGGATCCACATAGTCATGTGTGCATTGGCCACCTGGCTATAACGCCCAGTCCACCCTAATTGTTGCGTGTCTCTTTCTCTGAGGAAAGAGTTCTATCATAGACAAATTCTCTTGTAGAGCCTCTTTGGGTGTGTCTGTGCAGCCCACGACAGCAAGTTTCAGCAGGTGGGTTGACCCACTCGGGCATGCTCTAGAAAAAGCTGTGCAGACCTTGTGGCTCGGTCTATAACTCTAGCTCTGAAGCCCACCCCCTCTCCCTAAGCTTCAGAGCCCCAGTGTCTACATAGCTATTTTTAGCAGTGTAACCTGAGCCCGAGTCTGTCAGCCTGGGCTCTGAGACTCTGCCATGGGTTGCTGCTTGCTGTGTAGACATGCCATTTGTGTCTTGCCTTTTATCCTTCTTAGATACCTATCTGGCCCACATCACCATAATATCTGAGCACCTCAGAACTTGTACTGTATTTATCCTCATAGCTTCCCTGTAAGGTAGGAAGTGTTGTGATCCCTGGTTCACATATGGGGAACTGAGACAAAATAAATGGCTTGTCTAAGGTCACACAGGAAGTCTGTGGCAAAGCAGGGATTTTGAAACCAGGTCTCCCAGCTTCTAGGCTTATATCCTAAGCACTGGACCATCCTTCTGCCCCTCGTCTTCCACCAGAAATATCCATTATGTCTATATCACATCATCTTGGAAAGGATAAGAGACTTTACCATGACTGTTAGCCAGAAGCTGGGAATGGGTGACAGAGGATGGATCACTTGATGATTACCTGTTCTGTTCATTCCTTCTGGGGCACCTGGCATTGGCCACTGTCGGAAGACAGGATACTGGGCTAGATAGATCTTTGGTCTGATCCAGTATGGCCATTCTTATGATTGCTGAGTGGTTGGTAGTGCTGCAAAGGGTGTTGATGGATGAATAAATAAAGCCAGGGCTGGCCCTAGACCAACTGGCACCTTGTCAGCCCTCTGACTTTGATCCTGCACATGAGTGGCTTTATGCATTTGAGTAGTGCCATTGAATGGGGCTGCTCCCGGTTGCAGGATTGGGACCTTTAGCTATTTTTAAACTAAATCTCTTCATCCATCACTGGAGACTAAATCCAGGCCAAGGCTTATTTTTAAAAAGAAATGAATTATCCTGGCATATATGAAAAGTTCTTACGTGGTAAAGAAAACCAGACTCTCACCAGCATGACTAAAAAGTGCACACAATTTTTCCAAACATTTTTTTAAAAAAGTTCTTTTGAGCTGGCAAATGTGCCAGATCCTGAGAATAGGCATTAAAGTGTCTCTTGCACCATGACTATGGTGTAAAGTTTCTACTGTGAAGTGAAGGTGGATGTGACAATGACTCATCCATGCTGGTGACAACACTTTAGTGAAATGCTGGGGCTGGGGCTTGAACTGGTGGGGGTGTTACATAATGCATTTAAAGTCATAGCTTGTTCTCAGTGCACAGGCTGAGCAA
Organism: Terrapene triunguis; assembly: GCF_002925995.2. NCBI lineage: Eukaryota > Metazoa > Chordata > Testudines > Emydidae > Terrapene > Terrapene triunguis. The sequence goes on from NW_020664436.1 coordinate 26,178,560, forward strand.
TGGGAATCTCTGTGTGGGCAGGGCATTGGGGTGGGGGGAAGAAATTCTCACTAGGCAATGGGACAGGAGTGAAGTGTTGTCAGAAGCGGGGATGGCTGGGGATTCTATAGTGGTAGATCCACTTGCTTCAGCCCTGTTTTTCCTCAACCTGCTCTGTGCCCCCAAAGCCTCTGCCTACTAGGGCTTAGTGAGCCCCCATGGAGCACAGCACGGTGGTGCCCAGAAGGTGCAGACCTATGTGTTGGGTTGCAGTATCCTGCTCTCCACTCTCCCTAAATTGCAGTGGTCCCTCTTGCAGTTGTGTGTGTGTGTGTGTGGCGGGGGTGGATTTCATCCCTGGTGAGTGCATAGATATGGGCAAGTATTTGCTGCTTACTTTTTTAAAGGTACCCCATATTTTTTCCAATACTTCATGTATAGTTTGTTATACTATTGGGGAACTATTTGGACCTTTGACTGACCCACTGCACCGTGTAATCACCAAGTCCGGCTGGGGAAAAGGGCTGCGTAAGGTAACAGCTGATAAAGCAACGGTTTACTGAACATTAAAAATGACAGATAGGGTGTAACAGACCATTTTATTTAGGGCACCGTAGGATAGCGGGCAGAGTCTGAATCCCTGTATGTCTTTCAGCTTTATTATGTTGAGGTTGGCAGGGAGATGGCGCACTTTGTTTTTGCGTTTGAGATCATTTGTGTCAACACAATGAGGAGGCAACTACATGCAAAGCATAAAAACTCAGAACCAGGGGAATCTTATCACTTACCTCACTAGGCAGACAGGACAGACCCAGAAGGGGAAATAGCTGCACTGGCAAAACAAGTGCCTATGTTCTTACATAGTCTTTACTTATAAATGTAAATACGCTGCAGAAGAATGAAAGCAAATTAACTCCACTGCTGCTACCAGCTACTCAGTATGAACTCTCACCCACACTCTCTGTATCCAGCATCCGCTTTTCGGCTGTAACACTGTAGAACAGAACTAACAGAAATCACCCTTTGTACCCAGGGACCCCAAGCCAAGGCTCCTCCTCCAGAACTCTCCTAAGCTAGGAAAGGAAAGCTTTTCTGACTGCAGCAGCTAAGAAGCCTATTCTGAAATGTAGTGAGTCACTTACATATAACGTACCTGCTGCACCCCGGTAGGTTCCAAATACTAATTTCATTTTGCCCTATAATTGATGTTCTGGAGAAGCAACACAGGTAAAGATTCTCTCCTTTCACACAGTCCAATCATCATAGTGCAGTCTCTCTTCCTAGCTAACGTCATTCTGCAGATAGAGAGCTTAATCCAGATCTCCCTTACACCTGTGTAAGTTGGTACTAACTCCATTGCCGTAAATGGACATACACCATTGTAAAACCAGTGTGGGGTCAGCATCTCCTTTATATTCTAAAAACAAGATTGTCACTGTATTTTTTTTTTTTTTGCTATCTCCTCATTTTACATCAATGTAAATGACAACAGAGTCAGGCCCAATATCTATCATATCAGCTGGGTCAGTGTCATCGAGTTAGTGGCTTACTTTTGTGCCATTTGGGCGCAGCCCACAGTCAGGGGTGCAGAGCCACAGCTCTCCAGGGGAAGCATTGGGGAACATTCTGCCTTGGGGAGAAGGCAGAACGCGTCCCGGAGTTCTGGGCTCAGAGAGGCTGCGTGCCCACTATTATACTCCTTTGAGGGGGGATGAAGCTGTACCCGACAAAGCCAGGACCTCCTGTCCTCTGTGCTGTGCATCCACAGGGGATGAGGGACAGAGCAGCCCCTGTGCTCAGCAGAACTCTCCCTGACTCTTACACAGGCCGTGCAAGGAATATGGAGGGGATAGGGTGAGTGAGGAAAGGCTCCTTGTATCACCGCCCCAACACAAACTGTGGACCCACATAAGGGCTGGGCAGAATCTGGCCCTTAGTGAATAGGTTCCTTGGGGATGAAAGGTGCTATATAAATGAGAGGGAAATAAGCAAAACCTTTGTTTCTCTTTTTTTCCTTTCCCTTGATCCTTTGTCGATGTGGCTAGCTGGATTTTTGCTGTGACTCAGAATTCGGAGACTTAGCAGCAATGAATTTCTCACTGCTACTGCTATGGCCCTAATAGCAAACAGCTGAGTGAAGAACGAGGTCCCAGCTGAAAAACAAGCAGAGCGTTCCCTCCCCCTGCTTAGGCTGTTCTTGCAGCAGCAGCAGCAGCAGCAGCTTCAGTGTTATTGTAAGCCCCTGCTCTTGGAAGCCAGTTCTGGGACTGTAAGCCTGGTTATATTTAGACTCCCGCCTCTGTCATTGGGGAATGGCCCATACCATTTTCCCTTTCTGTCGCAAGACTGAAGTGTGAGACCCAAGCTGGCCAGATTCAAACTGCAGTTTAAAGTGCAGCTTCTAACACCTGACTTTACTTAGTACCCAAACTATGTGGCACAAACAAAACAAAGTAGGCCCAGGTGCAAAGCAGATTTTTTGTAAGTGGTGGCTTTCTGAATAAGTGAGGGCATTTTTTTTAAAACAGTCAAATGCTTTACCATGACTTCCCGTATTTGAACAGAGTGAAAGTTGGCAGGAGCGCTTTTAATTCCCAGCCTCATGGTCTTTTGAGCTGCTATACAGTAGTTGAAGTTGTGCCAGCCTTTCCATTATAACACCCCTTCTATAACATCTCTTCTCTTTTTCAGAGATTTCAAACATGCTATAAAAATTTGCTGCAGGCTAAAATCTTGGCACATAAAATCCCAGCCCAGGTGTGACTTTTGAAAATGACTATGGTCCAAATCCTGAAGGCTGTTTAGGTCTTGTCTACACTCCGGGGGGAGATCGATCTAAGTTACACAATTTCAGCTACGTGAATAACGTAGCTGAAGTCGACGTACTTAGATCTACTTACCGCAGGGTCCACACTACACAATGTCGACGGGAGACAATCTCCCATTGACTCCCATTGCGCTTCTCGTTGAGGTGGAGTACAGGAGTCGCTGGGAGAGCAATCGGCGGTCGATTTCGTGGGTCTTCACTAGACCCGCAGACCCGCGAAATCGACCTCCGATGCATCGATTGCTGTGCGTCAAACCCCCAGGTAAGTATAGACAGGTCACTCAGGCAGAACTTGCATTCACTTCAGGGGGAGTTTTTGGATAAGTAAGGACTGGGTAGGGACCAAGGAGAGACGTGAGGATTTGGCAAGCTAGTCACAGCTAATACATGAATGTGTTTGAGATCTATTTGAATGAAACTGAAAATTTGGACACAAATATTCAAAAGTGGCCATTGATTTTTTTGGCTGCCTCAATTTGAGGCATTTTGGACAGGACCCCTCAGATTAGTGGCCACATTTGAAAATTTGGGTCAGACTGTCTGTGCATGTATGTGATCAAGATTTTTTAAAGCGTGAGATTTTTTCCAAGAGAACTAGAGGATTTAGCCAGACAGCGCTCATGGAAATAACAATTAAAATGCTTTAAACATCTCAATCTGAATGTCCCGAGTTTGGGGCCTAAATGTGGATTCAGGCGCCTACACAAGTAGCCTGATTTACAAAAGTGCTGAGCACTTGGAGCTCCCAATGAACCTAAGTGCTCAATTTTAAGCGCTTAGGGTGAAATCCTGGTCTCACTGAAATCCCTGTACATCAGTGAGGCCAGAATTTCACTCCAGCATGTGTGAGTTTGTGTTTTCTAATATAATTTCCTTTTGATGATTTTGATTTCTAAAAGAAACAACAAACTTTAAAAGTTTTGTTGCCTTTACACTTCAACACTGATTTTTTTTTGTAGTGCAAACTTTTGAAGCCATAAGTACCATAAAAAGCCTAGAATGTGAAGTCTGTAACATAGGCCCTTACAGGTGAATGAAATCTAAGGAGCTGACCTAGATGATTTTGTTTTAAAGTGATTGTATAGGAGTGGCAATATTTTAACTGCATCAAGAAAATGTTCTTACACATGGGCTCAGTGTATTGTGCTCATCAATGTTTAACATTCTAATAACAGGTATCTGTTTCTATTCTTTTCCCTCAGTCCATTGACTCATCTAGTACTGGCCTCTTCCCTGTCCTTTCACACAAATTTTCCACTATGAGGTGAGAGCCATCTTCACTGCACTTCCTGCTACTTGTGAGAGACTTGCAGTATCTCTGTTTCAAATGTCCCCCTCTTCAAAGAATCTGAAATCTTCTTTCCTCACTTATTCAATTTCTCTCTTCTTTTCCTCTTTTGATTTGCCTCTCCAGTTGTATTTAAATCTATAAAGAATTTTGGAATGCAATTTGTGGCAGATGCTACACAAGATTAGATACTGTATTGCATTACAGACTGTGAACTTCATCGTCTGCTGCTGGTTCCCAGTTGTAATAGGATGAGACATTCTGTCTATCCAGCTGATTTTAAGGTGGTGCAATCATAAGAAATGTAGCTACTCAAAAGCTTCTTTAAGAAAGCAAACAAAGAAAAAAAAGTAATTCCCATTTAGAAGTGGGATGTGCCTCATGACTTATCTTCCATGCTTTAAGGCATAAAGAGATCCCCCTGGCTCCTTTAACCCTTTATATTTGTATGTCTCACTGTATAAATCTATATCCACACAAGTTTCCTAAAGATTAACTCACTTTTTCAGCTCTTAGTGCCTAGGTAGTTGAAGGACACAGGACCGGTTTCCTCTCTAACTAGTGAATTTACTTCCGTTTATGGTTTTCAGTGAGTTGTTGGGAATATAATACATAGGATTAAATAAGGGAAGGAAAGCCTGTGCTGTGGAATAGTGGTCAAAAGTGTTTAAAAATAACCAAGCGGGAGTTCCAAAAATATTTGTCTTTTGAGAAGAAAAATGAAAAAGCAAGTGATGTAATTACAAGGGAGAGATGGAGGACCAGCTCCCTGTTGCATTTGTGCTTCTGTTCCAAATAATCACTTTGGAATACGTCAGAGGAACAACTGTCGATTGCTGTAGCCCAGAAATATTTGTCAAACATTTTCCTCTGGGGAGGAGAACTCCAATGAACACAGACTTTTTTTGCTCTATGAATTGCAATTATGCTTATCAAACCTTTGTACTTTAAAGTTGCTATAACTGGAACAGGTCAGCGTGACTTTGGATCTATGGCGTGTAACCTGTGTAAACATATCAATGTTTCATATCACCTGCTAAAGCTTGTCTGTAACGTCATCGTTTCCATAGTTGTCCCTTTCTTGAGGAAAAAGAAATCTCTTCCTCCTCCCACATCACTACCACATGTGCCAGCTGGCACCTGATGCCGCTGTTTCTAGTTTCACTAAAGAATAGCTTAAAGCAAAAGGTCTAATGTGGTACGCCAAAGCAGTGTTGTTCCAAATTACTGAGAAGTACAAATATTGTTAGAGGGGAAAGCCTCCTTTTTCCAACCACCTTTTCACAAGGCATTCAAACTCACTTTTTATATATGACCTGGTCTACATTATGAGTTTAATTTGAATTTAGCAGCGTTAAATTGAATTAACCCTGCACCCGTCCACACAACGAAGCCATTTCTTTCAAAATAAAGGGCTCTTAAAATTGATTTCTGTACTCCTCCCCGACGAGCGGAGTAGCGCCAAAATCGATATTGTCATTTCGAATTAGGGTTAATGTGGCCGCAATTCGATGGTATTGGCCTCCGGGAGCTATCCCACAGTGCACCATTGTGACCGCTCTGGACAGCAATCTGAACTCGGATTCACTGGCCAGGTAGACAGGAAAAGCCCCGCGAACATTTGAATTTCATTTCCTGTTTGCCCAGGACAGGAGAGCACAGGTGACCACAGAGAGCTCATCAGCACAGGTAACCATGCAGGAGATTTTTGCAGGCCGATAATCGAAAAAGAGCACCAGTGTTTACAATGTTCATGACTGCTGTCTTGAGCTGAGCAGGCTCCATGCTTGCCATGGTTTGGCGTCTGCTGTGTTCACCCAGGAAAAAAGGCGCGAAACGGTTGTCTGCCGTTGCTTTCATGGAGGGAGGGGTGAGGCTGTACCCAGAACAACCTGCGACAATGTTTTTTGCCCCATCAGGCACTGGGATCTCAACCCAGAATTCCAATGGGCGGGGGAGACTGCGGGAGCTATGGGATAGCTATGGGATAACTACCCACAGTGCAACGCTCCAGAAATCGACGCTAGCCCTGGTACATGGACGCACACCGCCGAATTAATGTGCTTAGTGTGGCCGCATACATTCGACTTTATACAATCTGTTTCCAAAATTCGAATTCTGTAAATTCGGATTAATCCCGTAGTGTAGACATACCCGTAGTTTCTACAATTCAGCAGGGGGGAAAAGTGCAACAGAGGGAGGTGGGAGAAGTGTGTGGTATTTGTTCCTCTTGCACCTAGAAGACTTTTGAACATTCAGTGAAAAAATAATGGTCGTAAATTGCATTGAAGGTAGAGAGAGGTTTTAAATATAGGATGGATAATTTTCTGAGTTTTGAAATATAAGCCTCTATATTCTCTTTGCAGGTTTCTGTTGTTACTAATTTCTTTAACTTTGAAGTTGCCTTGGTGACACCTCCCCTCCCATTCATGATCATGTGGACCATCTCCCTTCCCATTGATGATTTTGTAGGGCCTGAGCAGTGATGTCTACAGCAATTGCTTACACAAAAGTGTTTTTTTTGGAAAGGAATTGTAGTTCAGCTGGTGGCGCTCCTTCTGGAAGGTGACTCTTGTTTTTTTCTCCTTGTCTCTTAGACAGCAGTGGCTATTAGTGACGGTAGCTAGATTCCTCCTCCTCCTGCAGCAGTTGCTTTTAGTTGGATCCAGGCTCTTCTGCTCTGGGTTGCTCTATGTTAACCCAACTCCCCACATCCCCAAGGGACTGTTCTGGCAGCTAGGGATTGCTGGGTCATAGAGATGCTCTGGCCTCATCATCCCCAAACCATGCCCCCTACTTTGAGGGGGAGGGCAGAGCAGATGCTGCTATATGGCTCTATCCCATTCGTGGATAGGCCCATATCAGGGAGAATCTGCAGGCAGCCAGATCCACTCCATGCCAGCATACATGCCACAGCATACAACAGGGGCCAAATCTGGCCTCTGATATGAAATTATTGCCTCTTAGGCCTTGTCTAAACATAAGTTTTACCAATTGAAAGGAATCCGTTTAGAAACTGACATAAAATCGGAGTAATCCCCTTGTGTGCACACTCTTCAATTCGTTTAAGATTTGGTTGAATCACTACAACTTTTGTATGTAGACAAAGTTGAGTTATTTTAAAGAATTCTTCCCTATCAAGGTGTGAAGGTATTTAAGTTACTACAGTCTAGTGGTTGAGACTGTTAATCAATGCCTAATTTAAGTTTGGAATAATCAATTCAGTACTAATTCACGAGAAGCTGTCATCTTTGCTGTAATATATGATCCCACTCTTCTGTATAATTGACTGTCTTTACCCACTTTCATTGTAAAGTTCTTCAAACTTAAATAAATAGAATGTAAAGGGAAACAAATTGTACATTTGGCCAAACATCCACAGTAGGAAAAATACACAAAGGAAAGGCTTATGGAGATGGGTCTGAGAATCTGGCCCTAACTCTGCCTGCTTTGTGCTACCTCAGCACTGCAGCTAGAATAATTTAAAGCAGACGTATAAGGTTCTGTTATTTTGCTGGGGCTGTTCCAGCACCCATCTGCCTCAGAATCAGATCAGGGTAGTGGAAAGATGGCTTTGAGTCAATTTGCTTCCTGTTCCTCCTTCGTGGTGCCTAATCTGACCCATGAAGTTCATTAGAATGATACATTGGAGTCACACTGATATAAACTGACATTTAACACATTTCAGAAATATTATCCAGATATTTTATTTGGACTATACTGTGGGCTGCTTTCAATTCTATTATTTCTTCAGTGCTTAAAATGATTCTATGGCTGACTGGAAAACTGATAGGATGATGCCATCAGACATACCGTGCAACAGAAATTCAACTGACTGAGAGGAAAGGTTTTTTTTGTTTTTTTTTAAATATATATAGGACCGGTTGTTTCAAACTCTGTTGTTAAGCTCAAACTCCTGAAAACACAGGTGGGAGGAAAGCTGTCCTTGGTAAAGATTCAAGAGACCCACCCTGCCCCCTTTAAATACTTCAGCAAAGCTAGGGGAAACCAGACTTGCCACTTCTGGTATTTCTAAGGTAAGGAACCTTTTCTTAAAGATAAATCAAACAAGAACCAAACCCTTTCAAGCCTTCAATTTACACCATAAATAAGAGTACACACCCATTTTCTCCTTTATAAGTCACCTGAGCTTATTTCATGTTGCAATGTTTCAAAATATTGAGCAAGATTTTTAAAAATGGCTGCCCAAAGTTAGGCTTCTAAGTCTGTTCCCCATGAGCTGGGGTGGGTGAGTGGGAGGGAGGCGAGACTGTGGAGGGGGCAGTATATGGTCCAGTATCCCTATCATCTTGCCATAACGGAGTAGATTGTCTTGATATAATAATGGCATCTTTGTCAACTTAATTTGAGTTTTTCATGGCTGGTTGGAAGAACACAACCCTCTCCATGTACAGTTTATTCCATGAATGAAGAATCCTTTGCTCTGGGCAAATAACTTGAGGATTTTCTTGTTCAAACTAGACACTAGAAAGCTGCACATGCCCTTTTATAGGCAATATATGAAATGTAGTAATAAATTCAAAGAATCCCAAGATAACCTCAACCAGAAGCCAATAAATATTGCACATATTATACATTCAGAACATGCATTAAATGCTAACAGTACCAATAACATTACAAAAATAACTCTTGAGAAGGAACAGAAATCTGTTTCGAAAGACAGCTCTTTCAGGAAAAGAAACATTCCTTTGGTGGTCTCCTCAACCCAGTCCCTGGTAGACACACACAATTTGGCATGATTGGCAGTCTCCTCAGGAATGGAATAAAAGAAGTGTTGTGTAGGTCAGGATGTAGGTGCTATGGTGGAGCTGTATGCTGGGAAAGTTTGCACAGCACCTGCCTCATCTATGGAGATTCTTGTGCAAATTGTGAGGTTTCTCATTTCAAGAGGATCTTCAAATCACCACCAAAAATTTAAACACAACAGCATTTCTCTCATAGGTGAAGGATATCGTTAGACTTGAAGTTAAAAAATAATTGCAGTCATTTCAGTGGAGCCTTAGGCAGACAGAATACAGTTATCAAAGGTGATGCAAAGATTTTGCTGAATCAGTTTCTTACCTTTAAGTGTGAACACATCTGTGAATTTTACTTCTCTGTGTTTCTCATACAATGACCCTCTGTTTCAACAGACTCTTCTAAAGAAAGGAATGGCAGTCACACACAACCTGGATCTGTCTGAAACTCCCAGGTTGACACCCCATATACTATCCCATTGTATAACATTTTATTGAATAATTCATTCACATGTTGTGCTTGCATGTGGACACTGGAAAAGGGTTCCATTCACTGGAGGTGTGCTTCCTTGTGGCTAAGCCTGGGACTTAGCTCTCACCCCATCTGGCCCCCCTTTCTGTAAATTGCTTGCGCTGTGGTTCCTTTCTCCCTCCATGGCTCAGGATACGCCTTCTTCATGTCTCAGCCCTCTGGCCAGGTCACTATATAGTCCCCATCACCTCTCCAATCCAGGGTACCAGAGTCCTACTGCACAAGCTGTCCTTATGCAGTCTCAGGCAGTCTTCTGTTTCAACCCCAGTTCCTGTGCCACCTTGCTAGTGGCTGGATAGAGGAACCCAGGCCCATCTACTACTCCAGGTTCCAGCTCAGGGACCCTATGACTAGCAACCTAGCTCTGCTCAGTCTCAATTGCCATCTCCCTGGGCTCCTTCCTGCCCCACCTCTATCACCTAGTCTATCTTTAGGTTTACCACCAGAACTTCCTTTGCTCTCCATGGCTGCTGCACCCTTCTTGGCCTCTTGCTGGACTCCCTAGTCCAACACAGGATCCCAGAGTTTATTGTTCCCCTAGATTACCTCCTTCTCTATCCAACTTCCTTTCCCTCTAGAGAGTGACTACTGGCTTCATCCCCACATCCTCTTCCTGACTTTATACTCCTATGCCAGCTCCTCCCCCAGCCTTGCTTCATCGGCCATAGGCAAGTTCTATTTGACATATTTATTTTTTTAATAAAGTAATGATAATAAAGCAACAAATTCAATTTATATTGCACCATTCATCTGAAAGGAACCAAAGCACTTTACAGACTATATTTCCACCACTGTTGAGGCAGAATGCAGCATCCAGATATTGGCCTCAGTAAGAATACACAGTTTAGGACAGGAAGCACAGACTGTCTTCTCCAATAAGAACATAAGAATGGTCATACTGAGTCAGACCAAAGGTCCATCTAGCCCAGTATCCTGTCTGCCGACAGTGGCCAATGCCAGGTGCCCCAGAGGGAGTGAACCTAACAGGTAATGATCAAGTGATTTCTCTCCTGCCATCCATCTCCACCCTCTGACAAACAGAGGCTAGGGACACCATTCCTTACCCATCCTGGCTAATAGCCATTAATGGACTTAATCTCCATGAATTTATCTAGTTCTTGTTTAAATCCTGTTATAGTCCTAGCCTTCACAGCCTCCTCAGGCAAGGAGTTCCACAGGTTGACTGTGCGCTGTGTGAAGAAGAACTTCCTTTTATTTGTTTTAAACCTGCTGCCCATTAATTTCATTTGGTGGCCCCTAGTTCTTATATTATGGGAACAAGTAAATAACTTTTCCTTATTCACTTTCTCCACACCACTCATGTTTTTATATACCTCTATTATATCCCCCCTTAATCTCCTCTTTTCCAAGCTGAAAAGTCCTAGCCTCTTTAATCTCTCCTCATATGGGACCCGTTCCAAACCCCTAATCATTTTAGTTGCCCTTCTCTGAACCTTTTCTAATGCCAGTATATCTTTTTTGAGATGATAATAAAAGTTATATTTGTATATATTTACCCACATTGAAATTTGGCCAGGGGTAATATCCTGCAAACACTGCAATAGGGTCTTTAATGATAACAAGTGGGCAAAGGTCTTTCTAAAAATGATCCTATCTTAAAGGTAGCACTTCCCCATAGCACAGGGTCCATTGTGAGCATTGTTTTAGTGCTAAGAGGGGATCATTAAGAGTATAAAACATCCGGATATTCCACGGCAGTCTCCAATCCAAGTGGGGACCAATCTTGATACTACTTTAAAAATTCATAGTTTAAAGCCAGAAGGGACCATTAGATCATCTATATCACAGACCACTAAATTGCACCCAGTTGCCCATGTATTGAGCCCAGTAAATTGTGTTTGAATAAAGTGTATCTTCCTGAAAGGCATCTCGTTTTGATTTGAAGACACCGAGATGGGGGAATCTACCATTTCTCTTGGTAACTTGTTCCAATGCTTAATCACCCTTACTGTTAAATTTGTGTCGTATTTCTAATTTGAGTATTTCTGGCTTCAGCTTCCAGCCACTGGTTCTTGCTCTGCCTTTCTCCCCTGTGAAAGTGCTTCTGCATTGTCATCAACTCACCTCTCAATCTTCTTTTTGTTAAACTGAACAGTTTCAGTGCTCTATTGCGCTCTGTCAGACATTTTCTCCTGCTCTCAAATCATTTGTGTGGCTCTTTTCTGCACCCTCTCCAATTTTTCAACATCTTTTTAAAAAGTGAACGCAATAAGTGTATGCACTATTCCAGTATATGTCTCACCTCCCTACTCCTGCTCCCCTGTTCATAGATCCAAGGACTGCATTAGTCCTTTTTGCCACCATATCACACTGGGACCTTGTGTTCAGTTGCTTGTCTACTATGACTCCTAAGTCCTTCTCAGAGTTACTGCTTTCCAGGATATAGTTCCCCATTCTATAGGTAAGGCCTGGATTCCTTGTTCCAAGGCTTATAACTTTACATTTGGCTGTATTAAAACACATTTTGTTTGAGTGGGCCCAGTTTACTCTGCATGACTGCTCTATCATCATAATTTACCACTCCACTAATCTTTGTGACTTCTGCAAATTTTATCTGCAGTGATTTCATATTAACTTCCAGACCACTGATGAAAATGTTGAATAGCATCAGACCTAGAACTGATTCCTGTGGAAACCAACACACCCATTCAATGATGACTCGCCAACAACAACTATTTTTTCAGATCTGTTCCTCATTCCATTTAAAATGTGCTTTATTGATATTGTATAGTGCTGATTTTTTAAATCAGAATATTGTGTGGTATAAAATCAAATGCCTTTCAAAAGTCTTTCACATCTGCATAGTTATCTTCATCATCAAACATGTAATCTCATCAAAGAAGGAAATCAGGTTTGTTGGACAGGCCCTATGTTCCATAAAACCATGTTGATTGGTATTAAGTTATTCCTATCCTTTAATGCTTTAACAGTTGAATCCTGTATTAGTTTTTCCTTTGTTTTGCTTTTGCCCAGGATTGATGTCAGGCTAACAACCCTATAGGCACCTGGGTCATCCCACTTGCCCTTTTTGAATATAGGCACCACGTTAGAACTTTTCTAGTCTTCTGGAATTTCCTTAGAAATTAAGTTATGACAAGATCACAGCTCATCACGGTTTGGCCACAACCATCGGTCTGGTGGGGGATTTAAATGGAGACTTTTTTCTGAGCAGTGAATGTCTTGAGAAAGAAATAATTTCTTAAGCAGAATAATATTTTTAGTGAAACTACCTTTCCCTTCACTATTTATCCAGATTTTAATACAAACATCCTGGTAGGCCCCAGTCTGTAATTGGCCACAGCAAAATGCTGGATCCAAATACTTCCTAAATATCCAGAAACTTGAATCAGAACTTTGTTGCTCAGGTACATCTTTACTAAAAAGGTCCAACTCTAATACTATTGGGACAAAATCTGTAGTCCTTGCTTTTGTCTAACTCTACGAGTCACACAAGGTGCTCTTCAGGAGAGGATTACATGAGTTGACACCAGATTTGCATTATTAATTTACTGGACATTTGATCCTGCTTTTGTGTTTGCCATGTGCTCCATTATTTCATTTCTATGTACCGGAGCAAGGTTGAAGAGAATTAGACCAATACATTCATAATTATTTAGTGATGTGGTGGATTCTTCGTCACTTGAAGTCTTTAAATGAAAACCAGATGTCTTTTTGAAAGAGATGCTATTGCTCAAGTCAAACAGAAGTTATGGGTTTGATGCAGAAATTACTGGATGAGAGTCTATTGCCTTTGTTATAAAGGAGGCCAGACTAGATTATCATAATGGTTCTTTCTGGCCTTGGAATCTCTGAATCTGTTCTATGTAATAACACCTCTTTCCCAGAAAATGTTACTAGTACAGCAAGGCTTCATAGACAATGCACCAAATTCTGCTTTCTGATACATTGGTGTAAATAAGGAGTAACCTCTTTTAAGAAAATGGAATTTGTTTTAGCTTACATCAGTGTCACTGAGGGCGGAATTTGGTTCATAGTCATTTATGCCTTTAAGTACTGTTGTTTGTAAATCTTTCACATGCAAATATACCTGTGGCAAACAGTCCAGATTATTTTGGAGAGAAGTCTTTCGGGTACAGTGCCAGCAAGCTGTTTTCTTTCTGTCACTTTTGGTCTGCCAAAGGAACAATGGGAGCAAGACCTCTCATGACAGCAAATAGTTTTGAAATGTAATATCATTATCAACCTGATATTGCCTAGAGGAAAAAGGAAAGAAAATGTTTGTATCCAGAAGCTAAGTGATGTGTTAGCAGTCTGCTGGAGTGGATAACAGATTAGGCATATACCACTGTGTCTCTCCAAACATTCAACCCACTATCCCCTAAAAAAAAAAAAGAATACTGCTGACCTAGTAAGAAAAGTCTAATTTAATGTATCCAGTTTTCCTATTGTTTTAACCTCTAAAAGCAAAGTAAATATTAGGCCCACCACTGCTGGGAATTTGAGGTTTAGTACATAATCTGTGCCTCCAAAAGGAGTGTGTGCCCACACAAATAGGTGACTGCACCTATAAGACACCAATGCTCATGCAAAAGGAGGAACTGCGTACAGATAACTGGTAATAGCATGCACAAGCACCCACTTGTCTGTGCTGTAACGCATTTTGCAGGTGCAAATATGCTTTGACATGCAGTTACCTGTTTGTGTGCACATGCATATTTTGCAGGCACTGATTCCTTGAAAATTTCTTTTAGAATAAGAATAAAAACAAAACGTTAAATTCCAGCAGTCTAATCTCCTCCAGTCTGCCTTCTTATTTTGACAGTTGCCTTAGAATAAGCTACTTTTGGGAGTTATAAAGGGTCTGATGTTTAAAAATGCCAAATATTCAACAATGTCTTTACTAACATTGGATCCTCATACCTTTAATGCAACACAGTTGTATGGTTATATATAGTCTGTCTTTCTCGGTGTCTTGTACTTAAGCAGAACAAAGGGCTCCAACAGCTGCATCTCCATGTTGCTCTGTTCATAAATACGCTAAGGAAAACAAAATAATTTTGTAGTGTTGCTAAAAATAAATTGCCTTTCCAAAGCAGCCATTACACTCAATGAAATAAATACATTTCATGCAGCCCACTGAAATGGGAGCTTTTCAGAAGCCGCAGCATACTGGATGTAACCAGAGCTCCCAGATGTTAAGCATTAGATGGGATGTGCCTCAATTTCCCCGCCAAACCTCCCTCTGTTTTTCCATGTAGCTTTGGACCAAGAGGGTCCACTTCCTGACCTCCCACCTCCTCCTGCTTCCCGATCTTTCTCCTAGAGACTCAATTATATGCAGCATTACAGGGAACTTTTGCTGCCTTTTTGCTTCCATAGCTGAAGAGATTCTGAGATTCTATAAGGCTGCAGAGTATCTAATTTTCTGTCTGCTTTTTCCAGTCAAGATGTTCACTATACTTTTGTTAACTGGGTAACTGAGTACAGTTTTCTTGGCTTATGACACTTTTCTGTCCGATTTTTTGTAATCAAAGGATACTTGGCCAATATTGTGCCTGCTGTCCGCACAAATTTCCTGAGTTTTGACATTTCCCTCCTCCTCTGGCCAAACTGATTTACACCTGCCGCAAGCGATGTTTGTCATCAGTCAATAACAAGATATGCTGCTTCTGGACAAACAAATCAGCAGCCCTAGATTGGGGCTGAAGAGAAGTAGTTTTGGCGCAAAGCTGTCTTTACATTTGACCCAGAAACAAGAAAAAGATTGAGAGGGAAAAAAGGACAGTGTAGAAACAGAAGTGATAGAGCTGTACACAAACCCCAATATCCAATAACCCAAGTAATGTGTATTCAGAATTCTGGACTCTTTAGTCAATTGCTTTGTCAGTGAATCTTTGGATTCAAATAAAGTTCTTCCTCTTACCACATCACCTCAGAAGGGCCCCTTATTTCATTGTGTTATCAATCCCTATCCACTACTGTATTGGTTCCTTATTCAATAACAACCCTACCAGCCTCTTTTATCTTTAAGGAAAGTAAAACTCAAGGCCTGGCAACTGTGTGCTAGGACCAACTGATTGATCTGTCCAAAGTGCACATAGGGCTTCTCTATCAAACACACCTCAGCGTGCCTTGAACATCTGATCAGGATACCTCTGGAACATATTCACTGTACACAGAACAGCTGGTTTCTTATTCCTTTGGTGAAGTTTTCTCAAAGGGAAATCAACCTGAAAGGGAGTGATTAGGGTGCAGAAAGAGGAAAATCACTCAAGTCTGAGTCTGTTGAGGAAGAAGGAGGCACTTTCTGCAAAATGTTGTGCTCTTTGCTTGCACCTACTGAAAATTTGGCCCGGCTCCTTCTCCAAACTTGATCTGTTTTGGGGTTTGGCAAAAGGAGACAACTGCAGCGGGGAGAGAAGGGCAAATGAAATGCAGAAAACTGAAGAGAACAGAAGGAGCCATAATTATACTGAAGACATTGAAGAAGCATAACTAGTTGTTTCTAGTGCCTCCCCAATAAATTTAGTTCTGTAGTCCACAGGTCTGTGCTAAATAAGCAGGGCGAATTGCTCAGACCTTAAGGAGATTTCTTATGCCAGAAATGTAGCCGACTCTGAGAAACTGAATATTTATCTTATCTCTGAAATGATACTCATATACTGTCTGCTTCGGGTGCTTTTGTATGAAAGGGATATTTAGATATATAGCCAATTATGTTAAAGTCTTAGATTGAACTCCAGTCTGTTGGTAGGAATTCACTTAGTCATGCCTTGGAGTAGCTTATGTGCAGAGATAGCAGTTCTGTTTAGAAGCTGTAGCTATTTGGCATGGTTTTACTGTTTCTAGGTTAAGGGCCAGATTCTGATTTCATTTATACCCCTGTAAATCCCCGACTCAGATGTACACTAGTATAATAAAGATCAGAAGTTGGCCTATCAAGAATAAAATAATGTTGTGTTAAAAAATGTCCATCTTGGAGTTAAATTTCATAGCTCCGTTCTGATAGGTGAAGAACATACTTCATGTGTTGACGCTTTTTTTATTATTTAAACCCACTTTATAGACAACTCCAGTCATTGTTAAAAAAGACACAATATGGTACTTTGTGAAACTCTTTGTTGGTTTTTAGTGCCTCTTGGTGTTCATGAAAGGTTCTGGCATGACAGTCCTGCAGAATATATGTCCACAGAACAGGGTTCAGCTCCAGCAGCACCAGTGCAATCTTCCCCACACTGCATTGCCAATGCACCCTAATCTTGCTCTAGAGGGACCAGCTCAAGGAGTGAGAAAGATGTTCAGTCCTGCCATTCCTTGGCTTCTTTTCTGAGACTTCCAAAAAGGGTGCCAGTTGTGAGGGTGGTTTTGCTCCTTGTAACCTGTGCTGCATATTAGAACTGGAATGTCCATCAATCCATTGCCTAGTGATCTACAATAATCTTGGTTCCCAGATGTTCTTGGTGACCTAAATGGATCTTTTTTTCCTTACCTGCTACCATGGTATCTCAGTGCAACTTTCAACACAATCCTAACTGTGGGTCTGCTGTGGTACCTCCATGATAATAATAAAGACTAGAATAATCTGAATTCTATTAAGCATAATGGTCTTCTTGAATATGTGACTGTGCAGCAACATTCCCTGTGAGATGTAATAGACATGTACTCTGGGTGATATACAATGGGAAAAGAGTCAGCATCTCAAACGAAAGGGACACCTTTAATCGAAGCGGATTGCATGCCAGATTTTGGAGTTATAGGGAACTGGGGGTCTGAAACATGCTGCAAATGGCTCCTTTCTGCCTGTGGAATTGCATTTCAAAAGTACTAGACAGTGAGTCATCTGCTGGGGAGTTTTCCTTTGCAACACAGACTCTGCTAAATGCTAATTGTTTAGAAGTTTAGACCTAGCAAATCATCACATCATACATTTGCTGAAATTTTAGTTAATTGTAAACTTTCTGAAGCATTTGGAAACAAAGTTGTTTGAAACTTTAAGTAGCTGAATGGTACATTAAATTTACTCCTAACTGGTATGTAACCTATTGCCTAAATCAGGCTCTGTATCAGATGACTGGAGGATAGCTAATGTAATATCTATTTTTTTTAAAATGCTCCAAGGGCGATCTTGGGAATTACAGACTGGTAAGCCTAACTTAAGTGACAGGCAGATTGATTGGAATTATAGTAAAGAACAAAATTATCTGACACATAAACGAACACAATTTGTTGGGGGAAGAGTCAACATAGCTTTTGTAAATGGAAATCATGTCTCACCAATCTATTAGAATTCTTTGAGGGGGTCAACAAACATGTGGACATGTGGATACAGTGTATCTGGACTTTCACAAGGTCCCTCACCAAAGGCTCTTAAGCAAAGTAAGGAGTCATAGGATAAGAAAGAAAGTCCTTTCATGGACTGGTTAAAAGATAGCAACTGGTTAAAAGATAGGAAACAAAGTGTAGGAATAAATGGTCAGTTCTCACAATGGAGAGAAGTAAATAGTTGGGTTCCCCAAGAATCTGTACTGTGACCTGTGCTATTCAGCATATTCATAAATGATCTGGAAAAAGGGCTGAACAGTGAGGTGGCAACATTTGCAGATGATATAAAATTACTCAAGATAGTTAAATTCAAATCTGACTGTGAAGATTTATCAAGGGATCTCAATAAACCAGGCTTCTGAATTTCATCTGCCATTTTGTTGCCCAGAGTTGTTAAATGCAAAGTAACGTACATGTGAAGAAAATAATCCCAACTATACATACAAAATGATGGGATATAAATTAGCTGTTACCATTCAAGTAAGAGATCTTGGAGTCATTGTGGATAGTTCTCTTAAACATCTGCTCAATGTGCAGCAGCAGTCAAAAAACCTCACAGAATATTAGGAACCATTAGGAAAGGGATAGATAATATGACAATAAATATCATAATGCCTCTGTATAAAGCCATAGTATGCCCACACCTTGAATACTGCATGCAGTTCTGGTTGCCCCATATCAAAAAAGATATATTAGAATTGAAAAAGGTGCAGAGAAGGACAACAAAACTGATTGGGGTATGGAATAGCTTCCATAGGAGGAGAGATTAAAAAGACTGGTATTGTTCAGTAGAAAAGAGACGACAAGAGGCAATAATCTAGAGGCCTATGAAATTATGAATGGTGTGGAGAAAGTGAATAAGGAAGTGTTATTTACCCTTTCACTTAACACATGAACTAGGGGTCACCTGATTAAATTAATAGGCAGCAGATTTAAAACAAACAAAAGTGCACAACCTGTGGAACTCGTTGCCAGGGGATGTTGTGATGGCCAAAATTATAACTGGGTTCACAAAAGAATTAGATAAGTTCATGGATGATAGCTCCATCTATGGGCCAAGGTGGTCAGGGATGAACCCCATTCTTCGGATGTCCCTAAACCTCTGACTGCCAGAAGCTAGGACTGGACAAGAGATGGATCACTCGATAATTGCCCTATTCTGTTCATTCCTTCTGAAGCATTTGGCACTGGCCACAGTCAGAGACAGGATCCTGAGCTAGATGGACCATTGGTCTGACCCACTATGGCTGTTCTTATGTTACATGGGTATTTAATAACTTGAGTTCCACTGGGATTCAGAACATGAATGGGCAATTATTAATTTTGCAAATACCAGGCTATTTGCTCAGGCCACACATTAAATTATCCTAATGATTTAACATCTGAAAAGTGGAAAATATTTAGCTCGTTCACAGAAAATGCAGCACAGCAAACCAGACAGATACTAGAATAGTCTGGCTTCTGTGATTTCCCTCTCCCACCCCATGCCATAGTTTTTCCTAGCTTAATGCTAAATGTGTCACCTCCTTTCTATAGTGTCTGTGATGTTGCACTCCATATGCTTTATGAAAATATGCTTGGAATGTGAATATGATGTAACTGGAATATGCTTTATGCAAAAGGTCTCTTGTAAGGTATCATTACTTATTACAAGCTTATAATCTACTGACTGTGTTCATCCTGTTTGTATGTGTGTATCATTCTTGTATCTAAAACTAGAAATATGAAGTTAACTCTGAGGTCCTATTGTAATTATGCAAAGTGTGGGCCATTAATGGTGGTTTATAATCTTGATGGCTCCCATTAACCAGGAAAATTGGTTGTAAATGGCTCTGTTTACTTGTAAGCCTTCCTGTGTTCATGTGAGTCAGGCTGGAAAGAATGGAGGCTTGGAGTCTCACAGGACATGTGACCATGTCACCTGGTACTGGAATCCATCTTAAACCTGGTGCTTTTCCATTTAGAAGGAAGGGTGGGAACCCAGAGAGAGACAAAGGATTCCTGCCTTGTGCCAAAGCTATAAAAGGGGGTGGAATGGAACAAAGGGGGCTGCAGTCATGAGAAATCCCCTAGTTACCACCTGAGCTGGAACTAACAAGAACTGTACCAGTGGAAAGGATTGAGCCCAGACTAAGAAGGAGTCTAGTCTGTGAAAGAAGCTTATTGGAACATCTCTGAAGGTGAGATTTACCTGTATTCAATTTCTTTAATGTATTAGGCTTAGACTTGTGTGTTTTGTTTTATTTTGCTTGGTAACTTTCTTTGTTCTGTCTGTTATCTGCTTATTTTACTAACAAAAGGAATTACATCCAATCAGACAATTGGTCCACCTAGTCTAGTATACTCTCTGTGGCACTGGCAAGTACCAGATGCTTTGAAATCAGATGTAAATTCCCCAGACTTAAATCCTACCTTTTATACTTAATAAAATCATTTTTTTTATTATTAAACCCAGACTAAGTGATTAATACCTGGGGGAGCAAACAGATGTGCATATCTCTCTATCAGTGTTATAGAGGGCTGACAATTTATGAGTTTACCCTGTATAAGATTTATACAGAGTAAAACGGATTATTTGGGGTTTGGATCCCATTGCGAATTGGGTGTCTGGGTGCTGAAAATAGGAAACCTGTTGAGCAGTTTTGGTTAAAGCCTGCAGCTTTGTGGGAGTGGTTCAGACCCTGAGTCTGTGTTGCAGTGGAGTAGCGTGTCTGGCTCAACAAGACAGGGTTCTGGAGTCCCAAGATGGCAGGGAAAGTGGGCTCAGAGGTAGTTTCAGCACGTCCCAAGGTGACAGTCCCAAGGGGGCCGCTGTGACTGAACCCGTCACAGTGTCTTCCCAGCATCCTTTAATAGTTATACATCTTTGGCAGCGGTTACTGCTGTCCATGATGGGAACAAACCCCCTAAAGAAGAGATTGTAGAGGATTTCATGTACAGTGACTCCCACTTAGTTCTAGTGCTAATGCAGCTGTTCTCAATCAGTCGTAGTATGCCCCATGTCAAATCCTGCACATATCAGATGTGACCTGGATGCGGTTCTGATGGGCATTAACACCTTGAAGCCAGGAATGAGGATTCCCTGGTGCTTCTCTTGTTACTGACAAAATGGCAGGTTTTGTAACTAGCACCAAACATTGAAGTATGCTGCAGTCTTTCAAATTATCCAAAATGTCAATGTGCTATTTGTGCATTGATGGGTGTAAGGTGATACCTGTTGAAAAAGAAGTTACATGGAATATAAATAGCTATTCAAGACAAAAGCTACTGTATAGCCTGAGGTCTACCAGCTGCTGGACAATATGAAGTTAAATATGTACAAAATATAATGACATAGCTAGTCTCTGCTAGGTTAAAATTAATGAGGTGTGAGCATCAAATATGGTCCCAAAATTGAATATGATAAATGATTTTGACTTTAAGGGGAAAGTGTTTTTGACTTTTCTAGTGGCATGCCCCAGCCTTATCTACGCTTTCCGTTTGGCTGGATATAAATGGCACACTGATGCTTTGAACTGTAGGTGATGGATTAGATACTCTTCCCCAAATGCCATGTTTTTCTGTGAAGAATATAGTTTTCCAGTCTGGAATATGCAGTACAGCATAGTGAGCCTTGAAAAGTATATTATGCTAATTGCCTTAGTGTGCACTCATATTTGTCTTTTCTAGTTCTGAAATTTAACAGCTCTTGCTCAAGGGGACTGGTTAGGATTAGGTTTTAGCCAATGGGTCCAGCAGTACCTTGCTTCTAAAGCGAATGTCTAATATTTTCTCCCTTCTGAGCTATCTGGCATGCAAGAGGCTTGCAAATTAGTGAGGTCTATCATGAGTTTCCGAATCTCTTATGGGAGAAATATTATGGAAAAAGAAAAGCAAAAATTTGCAGCTGTTTTTATCACCTTGGTTTTGGTAGATTGTTGCTAAGTGCAACAGTGAAAACTGTTTGGGGGACTTGCAAATCTGTCATTGCTTAAAGCTACGGGAAACCTAGGCTTGTTTCATTGTAATGGAAAAAATTAAATGTCATCTTGCAATTCTTCCTGCATTTATTTATTTATTTTTATTCTATGACCACCAATGCACTAGAACTACTTGTCTGATTCTGGTCACTAGTTGCGACTGTGGGTAACTATGTTTGCTCCTGATCTTTAAAAATAATGCTGGTATTGTTGATATAAACTTGGATGAGTCTTGTACTCTTTTCAGCCTTTAACAGCATTGTGGGTGGGGCTTGCCCAGTTGTCCAATGTACTTCCCCCACTATCTGGTCTACCACCATGCAGTGACTGTAGAGGTTATTGCATTATTTCCTGCAGAGCAGTTTGCCATGGGGAGACAGGGGAGCCCAGCAATGGGGGATATGATCTCTGGGGGAACTGGAGGCAGAACATTTTTTCATTGGGGTGGGGAATTAGGAGTTCAGAAAATCAGGGAGTTCATGAGAACAGGGACAGAAGTTGGTGGTTCATAAGAAAATGAGATCTGGGGAATCGAGGAAGTGTGGCTGCCAAACAGGAGTTCTACTATAGTATTCCCATTTTACAGCTAGGGAGACTGAGGAAGAGATGCTAGTGTAACTTGCCAAAGGCCAGAGGGCTACCCAATGCGAGATTTATAACTTGAGAGTGTCACAGTTCAGGGGAGCTGCACTGTACACCCAGCAAGGCTTCCAAATCCCCACCTGCTGCCTTTCTTGTACAGAGACCTGCATCTCTCTCCCTTCTGAGTGGGGCATTTCCAAGCTGCACAGTTCCCTTGTAACAAAGCCCGATGCCAACTCTGTCCACATATCTATTCAAGTGACACCATCATAGGGCCTAATCACATCAGCCATACCATCAGGGGCTCGTTCACCTGCACATCTACCAATGTGATATATGCCATCATGTGCCAGCAATGCCCCTCTGCCATGTACATTGGCCAAACCGGACAGTCTCTACGCAAAAGAATTAATGGACACAAATCTGACATCAGGAATCATAATACTCAAAAACCAGTGGGAGAACACTTTAACCTGTCTGGCCATTCTATGACAGACCTGCGGGTGGCTATCTTAAAACAGAAAAACTTCAAAAACAGGCTCCAACGAGAGACTGCTGAGCTGGAATTGATATGCAAACTAGACACAATCAACTCAGGGTTAAACAGGGATTGGGAATGGCTGAGCCATTACAAACATTGAATCTATCTCCTCTTGTAAGTACTCTCACACTTGCTTCTTATCAAACTGTCTGTACTGGGCTATCTTGATTATCACTTCAAAAGTTTTTTTTCTCTTACTTAATTGGCCTCTCAGAGTTGGTAAGACAACTCCCACCTGTTCATGCTCTCTGTATGTGTGTATATATATCTCCTCAATGTTTCACTCTATATGCATCCGAAGAAGTGGGTTGTGGCCCACGAAAGCTTATGCTCTAATAAATTTGTTAGTCTTTAAGGTGCCACAAGTACTCCTGTTCTTTTTACAGTTCCCTGCATCTACTTGCTTTCTCTTCAGAGATGGCTAACAGTGTGACTGCCCCCAGCTATAGATATCATGGAGCTCTTTCTCTGCAAGACTATTTTATTCTTAAGATAAAATGCTGCAGA
Source organism: Terrapene triunguis (assembly GCF_002925995.2). Classification (NCBI taxonomy): domain Eukaryota; kingdom Metazoa; phylum Chordata; order Testudines; family Emydidae; genus Terrapene; species Terrapene triunguis. The sequence continues at coordinate 26,201,836 of NW_020664436.1, forward strand.
GAAAACTTTAAGAAGAACAGAAGAACGTACACACATGCTAATAGGCTTACCAGAGATCACCCCAACTCTAACCTGGGCTCTGGCAGGAGCAGTCCTTCAACACCCCACCCCAGGGGTTTCCTTGTCATTTCCACTTTTATCACAGCTTCAGCTCAGAACAAACACATAGTTGTATGGGGCCCCAGTAGGCCCAGCCCTTCCAATCCTTCCTTAAGGATTTCAGGACCCCCCTGGTCCAGGGGTCCCTTTCCATCGCTGGATCAGGAAGAAGGCCCTGAGCCGGTTTAAAACCAGGCTATTTATCCACAAATCCTTTCTTTGTCTGTTGATCTCTGGAGAATCCAGTTTGAACTAGTGGATAGCTCTCCAGTGGGGTGGCTTCAAAGAACTGATAATCGTGTGTGTGTGTGTGTGTGTGTGTGTGTGTGTGTGTGTGTTACACTTACATCCCCCTCCTACTAGAGGAGTTACATACAATGCCACAAAAATACATACAGAATTGCATTCTTAATACAAAGGTACCAAACCTAACTCAGTGAGGTTTAACTTAATTCAACAAAGTTTCTTAATTGCATAAGGTTTGTCCAGGATGTTGCAGGATCTTATCAGTCTGTCATACAGTTCCTGCCTTCCAGTACTGTGCTCAGACCTCTGGGCCAGGCTTCTGAATTCTTGACAAAACTCCTTCCTTAAAATGGAAAGGGAAGTATTTCCTTCATGAATTTGGGGAGGAACTCAAAGGAGACTGAAGTGATGTATGGCACTTTGCACTGGAGTGAATTTTACCCTTAGCCCAGAACCACAAATTGTCTTCAGTACCTTGAAAGCAAACAGTGACAAAAATCCTCAGTAGCACTGGAAGAGATCTAGGACTGGACCACAAATTCCCATAGTCTGATCCGAGACTCTCTTTGCCATTCCCTGGGTTGAAAACAATTGTGATTTATAGTGGAAATAAAAGCTGCTACTAGAAGATGCAGTCTATCTCTATGTAAACGTCTTAGGAATTTTGGGGTTTTGGTCTGGCTCATTGTAAGGAGCAGATGTGAAGCTGTGATCTAGACCTGGATCCCAGCCCCTCCATAGTTTGGTAGTGTTGTTCAGTTCCAGGGTTTGTCTTAGTCAACTCTCTGATGTCTTGTAGACCTGTGTTTTGAGAGAAGGGTTCCTGTCTGAAAAATAACAACATGGACATTTCAGTGTGCATTAGGGAACAGAGTTTTGGGAACGTTGCGGCATTACTGAACTAGTTGTAAGAACATTTTGTTCAAACCAACTCATTAGATGATTATTAGAGTTAATAACAGAGCAGAAGACTGATAGCTTTGGAATTATCAAAGAAAGCAAATTAAAGTACCCACAACATTTTATTTTGCTTCGTATTGCCATACACATCTGCATGTGTTTCATGGATTCTTTGCAGGGGAGCAATCTCAGTGCAGTAGATATGGTAACTCTACCTAAAAACTTACCTGTGAGTCTTCAGTACACAACAATGAAACTGTTTAACAGGAATACCTTGGAAAAAATGCTATTTTTGTTTTCATCATCTCCAAAAACTTAAATGTAAGGTTAGTAAACTGTGCCACACTGTTAAAAATAATGGGCAGAAGTGGATGTGTCATGAAGCAATGGTAGGAGCTAGAAGCAGAAGACTAAGGAGGGAACAAGACAATGAGCACTGTTGGGTATAATAGTCCAAAATATTATCCATTTCAACAATGCCATGGCAGGGATTATTATCTAGCAAGTGATGAAGGAGAAAGTCTGGTGGTATTTGTACAAAGAAGAAGATGGCATAAAAAAAATCAACCAAAAAACCCCTGACTCACATAAAGAATTTCTTCTATTTGGGCCCACATCAATGTGAAACACCTCTTAAAGTTTTCTGAATTTGATTTAGAATAAGCATCTGAAAAGTTTGGAAGCTGCTGCTGACCTTCTCCAGATGGTTTGGTTCTGCAAAGCTGGGTTGGAAATCTTGCAGGAACAAGGTTTAAATGCATAGGATTTTGAGCACTTGCAAATGTACTTCCAGCTAGAACACAGAGTACAGAAGCATGGGGAAAGAAAAAACAGTCAAAATAGGATAATATTCATATAAAGATGTGTGTAAACCCTTATTTTAATCATACCCGTTCCCTTATGCCTAGAAACTTCAAGAGATGAGTAGGACACATAGCCATTGTTCTTATTTACTGCTGATGTGTCACTCACTGCATAGTAGCTTCTTTAAATGTAGTCAGACGTGTAGGAAGATCAAAACCTAAGCAAATGAACTGGGTGCCATAACATTCACCCTTGCAAACATAATGCAGTCCAAGTTCCACCATGATGTCATCAACAGTAAACCTAGAGAGCCAAAGCAAATAGATGACATATCAACTGATACTGTTAGGCTAAATTATAGTCAGGAAAAGTTATTCCACGCCAGCACACTAATCTAAAATATATTCATTATTTATGTAACGTCAACCAAATATTTGTTCTGTGTTGTCTCTCATGTTAACTGCAGACCTACAAGCTATCAGATTCTTCCCAGTTTCCATTGACTGTTACGTTACTTTGCAATTATATAAATTTTAGCTTTATTTCTTTTGGGCTTTAGCGAGTGATTATTTTAACATACTGTATTGGACTGAATCAGCTCTCCATTACCCCACAACAATCTGTCTTTACACTAGTAAAAATGAGAGCAGAATTTGGTCTGGAGGATTTAAAAAAAAATAATTTGATTTCTAACTCCCAATATATCTATTTTCTATCAGAATGTTAGGTTTCATCTGTCTTCATCACCATTCTTTTAAAAAACAGTTTAAAGAAGCTCTTCAGTTAGATATGTCACATTGTAACATGGCTGTACTAAATTAAGAACCAGGAAGACGGCCAAGCATGTGCTCCCCACTTCCGATATCTTTGTCCCTCCCTTAAATTGTGAAAAGATTTTTTAAATTAAAATTACAGCTATTGGGTCCAGTTTTGGTGTATGTTATGTGGACACAACTGCCATTTGGCCAAATGCTGATCTACCTTACACTGCTCTGACTTCGTTACAGTCCAGTGTGTTTGTACCAATGTAACTGCAAGAAGAATTTGTCTCATTGTCTTTAATTGCACATTTGGTAATAGTAATAGGACTTCTCAGGATGGACAATTTGGTTAATAACTCTCAGTACCACATAAAATGACAGCTTGCATCTTACAAGACACCCTATATTACAGCCACATAGCTTGTTTTCTCTTCTCACTTAATCCTGTAGAATGGATTTAATGGCTCTGAAGTTGGTAGCTGAAGCTAATTAGTAAACGCTGAGGTTTCTGATGATCACATAAAGGACATGATGGAAATCTATGCCTAAGCAAAGGAAATTTTATGATAGCAAAATGGCAGTTGAAAGGCGTGACTGGTATAAGGACAAACAATTATTGGAAGTTGTGTGGGTTTGGCACCAACTAATGGATTTTTGATGTTCACTTATATCCACATCGTATTCCAACCCCTAAGAATTATTAGAGTGAGGATGGAAATTATGGGTGAGCTTGAGTGACTGCTGTGACATTATTCTAAAGAAACTAGCTTCTTAATAGCCATGAGTTTAGTTCTTCTGACACGGCTGATTTTTGACCCAGAGGTGACATCGTGGAAAGACATAAATGACATTGGCTGGCAACTCTGTTTGCATTCTCACCAGAAAGGTGAATGATGACATGGAAATAGAGACTGAACTACCCCCTTACCAGTAGAGGTTAGCGTTAGTCTCTGATTAGCTGGGAGGTGAAGGGAAGGTCACTCTGCTGGTGACCATGTTTTATCTAGAAGACTTCAGTCTCTAGGGATCGCAACAGCACTCAATTAGCTTAGAAAAATAATAATCACATTATCCATTGGTAACAAAGAATGGAAAATATTGATGGAGTGACCATAAGGCCAGAGTTCGTTTTGGAGACTTGACCAAGAACATTTGGCTGTATCTGTTTTCATGGCACCACTATAAGCGATCCTGACACAAAATGCTGTAGGGCAGCTGGGATGGTGTTTTGTCACATGAAACGAATGTCCCCTCACTTCACATCTTACAACGGGGCAACAGATGGGTTTGGGGGGCAGGGTGTGAGGACAGGAAGTGTGATGGGATGCGCATATGTGTGCAGACATCACATGGGCAGCAAGTGAAAATGAAACAGGGGAGGGGAAGCAGTGAATTAAATGATTGGGTGGATGGAACATTCTGGGTGCAAACTGGCTGATGAAAATTAGACATGTTCATTATAAAATGGAGAAGTTTCAATCCTCAGTCCAGAGACTCCTTATGAAAGTTATCCAGTGTCAGGGTAGAACTCCCCCACTCCCTGCAGGCAGGAGTGTTTCCTGACCCAGGTGCCACAACGTACAGGTTGGCCCAGAACACAGATACTAGTACTCAGAATTTACAGTGCCTCCAGCTAAAATGCTGAGGTTTATCTGTGCTCACACTGCAAAGGTGTACGCTTTATTTAACCATCATTTGTTTTCTGGCTACCTAATGTTTGTTTCCAACCAAATTTCTCTTCCCTGGTTGAAAAGCTGTGCCCAAAAATCTTGCTTTGGCTGGTAGCAAAGCTAACTTGTGTAGCCGACATCTGGCGTGGATTTTGGGGACAATTAGTGGGTTGAGTATTTATAAGAAGTAGATTTTGGTACTTGTGGTGGATATAGTTTGCTATACATGAAATTTCAGTGCATCTTCACTTACGGGACACTGGCAGACTTGTGCCTGGTGGCTTTCTAAGGATGTGGTTATTTAGTATCAACCAAGAAAGATAATTCATAGTTCTGTGGTGCTTTTCAAAGCAATAATTGCCCAAAATTGCATAAACAAATCAGAACTGTAGAACTATTATGGAATGTCTACTTGCCAACTGGCAGAAGGCACTGGAGTATATAGGGGTACAGAGATCCCCTGGGTTCACCAAAAGAATGTCATATAAGATCTCTAATGAAAACCTGTATCACACTGGTCGTCATAACCATGGCGAGATGTATGTATGGAGAATGTGTGAGGAGTTATGTATATCTACACTACACATTATGTTCTATAGTTAAAAACAGGTCACCCAAAGATAGCATGTCCTGAGACAAAGTCTTCCAGATGAGAGGAGTTGGGGTAGGAGACACTTATCTCTGGGGGGACCATCGTGTATTATTGTATGCCTATTAACATTATAAGTCAAATGGTAATGAAGAGCTGGCAGAGACTTCGGAAGAAAAATAACAGGAAGAGGTAAAGAGCTGATAAAGAGGTAAAGACAGGGGAGGAGGAAGCCCTGTCTGGAGGTGAACATCAAAGATCTGTTCTGCTATATTTGGGGGTGTAAAAAGACTCCCTGGCATCCTTCATCTTGGAAGTAAACTGACAGCAAGTTTGCTTCATGAAAAAGGGTTCTCAACCAGGCTTGGTTAAAAACACTGAAGAGAACTTTGGGTGAGGGAAACTTCTTTAGATAGGAGAATAACTGGTTGCTTAAATTTAAGCTTTAAAAATGCATGTTATGATGTTGTTTTATATGTAACCATTTGTTCCCTTCTCTTAAATATCTCTTAAATTCTCAGTGTATCTGAATCTCTAGCCTTTCTTAAATAAATTTCCTTTTAGAGCTGAACTCAAGTGCTGTGCATAATACAGGAGTGGGGATTTAAGGTGAAACTGGTAAGCTGTGGTATGCTGTTCCTTTGAGAACAGAGGATCTGGGATTTCTGTGAGTATCCAGTGATCTGGGACTGGATACTACAGGGGAATATTTTGAAGGGACCCGGGGCTGGGATGCATCTGTTGTCAACCTGCAAGGCAAACGCAGGGCTGGCATAGCCCAGGGGAGAGTAGTTGAGCAGGCTGGTGGTGCTAGGGAGCTGACACCCAGATAGTACAGGCTTGACTTCCTCACACTGGAGGCAGGTGGTAACAAGGTCACTCAGAGCCCTGGGTGCCCTGAGAAGTGTCACAGTTCTCTGGTGCTTTTCAAAGTAATAATCACCACAAATTCCATACACTAATCAAAACTGTAGAACTGTTGTTCTGGGGTGAAATTTTCTCCCATTAAAAAAAAAAAAAGATGAATTATCTTGTAATATGGTACACCTGAAATCCTCAGCGGAGACTGGGACCCCATTGTGATAGGCAGAGTACAACCACATAGCAAGAGAGTTCCTGCCTCAAAGAACTTAGTCTAAGAACCCAATCCTGCAAATAATTTGGTGTGCTTGCATTCATGCACATGAATAAGCTTGTTTAATTCAATAGGATCGCTTTGTTTGTAAATTTAAGCATGCTTGTAAATATTTGCAGGGTTGGGGCCCAATCAGACAAGAGAGATCAAGGGGGGCGGGGAGAGGAGAGAGGAAATATTATCCCTATTTTAGAGAAGCAGAAGAGGGAGACGAAACACACCCCTCTTTCAACCCCTGTGGTGCTTTTGGTGGGGGACTGATCACATTTAAAATAGTTATTTAAGGACCCTTTCAGTTAGTCATCTCTCAGTCGGCTACTGCTGGAAAATAGCTTCATTGCTCTTATGGGCCAGTAACACTTGTAGATAGCCTTGACTGGAGTCATAAAACATGTATTTGTTAGTAAAGTAAGCAAATCTGATTTAGAACACACACAGGGATCAGATCTGTTCTGTAACAAGTTACTTCTTGGAGCATAACCTTGGAAAGAGGAATAGAAAGATGAAGGAAAACATTCACCTAGAGGTGAGGGAGGGGAGGAAAAGGAATGAAAGATCATATAGAATGTAAAACATGTAAAAAAGAGTGGAAGGAGGAGGGCTGGAGAAAGAAATGTACAAAGAAAGCAGAATGCAGGAAATGAGAGATGGCTTCTTACCGTAAGCCCATTGAAGGGTATAGAAAGACTCTCACTTCTGTAGCCTTTGAGTCAGGCCAATACTGATTGTCAGCATGCGATGGTAGAGAAAATGTCTGATCCAAAATGCTACAGAGCTTGAATATATATTTATGTTTTACTTTGGATGAAGAAAAGATTTCTTTTTTATCTAATGCTAAAAAAATGTTTTACTGCTATATTGATGCAAGTTTTGGAATTCTCCCACACAAATATGACTGCAGCCATGCCCTTGATATAATGAATAGAGTGTCTTAATCTGGATTACAATCCTCACCACTCTGCCTAGATTTAAGAAAGATATTTGTGTGGTTGACAGCGTTTTCATTATTTAGTTGTTACAGACCTGCGATAGCCATTTAGCAAATACAATATAAAACTTTTAATTTTATTGTTGCTACCTAAGCAATGGCAGTTAAAGCCTCCAGAGGTGTTTGAACATTAATCTCCGAGCTGTTGTGATCATTACACAGTACTTACATAATAGCATCAGAGAACTGGAACAAGTAGACAGAGAACGCTATTTCACAATGTTCTTGTCTGTATGAAATCTCTGGAAGAGTCCAATTCTAAGAAAACATTCATCTCTTTGTCTGTTGGTTTGGCAACTTAATTCTGCACTAACTGCTGCATTACACATAATGATCTCCCACTCTGTCATGCTATGTGGGAAGGAACGTAAGGTCAGCCCCCATTGGTTTTTGGATTGCCTCATTTGGTTATTTCTACCCCTTCTTCCCCAGAAAACACTGTCACTGTCACTAATACGGTTCCTACAAAGCTGAATATGTTTACTTGTAGTAAAAGTATCATATCAATCTTGTTGTTCAATGTAATACAGTTGTTTGCACCATCACTGCTGGTGGCTTGCTATTTGACTGTCTCAGTTTGGAGAATACAAATAGATGAGTCAGATTCACTGTTTTACTCATAATTCAGTTTAATCTACACAGAAAAGTTAGACCAACATAGCTACATTGGTAAGGGGTGTGCAAAAACCACATCCCTGACTGACACAGCTATGCTGACCTAAACCCCAGTGTAGATGCAGATATATCGATGGAAGAAAGTTACATCTATGGAAGCAAACTTCGTTCAGAGAGGTGGTGTTCCTACACTGATGGGGAAAACCTTCCATTGCTGTAGGCTGTGTCTACACTACAGGTTTATGCCGGCATAGTTCTGGAGTGTAGGTCTAAGTCTGTAGACTGTAGTAAGTTTTGTTTTCTATGGGTATGTCTGCACTGCGGAGAATATACCAGTATAGCTAGGTTCCTGTAGCTAGGCTGTCATAACCCTGTTGTGTAGTCTTAGCATATACTGATGGAAGGGGTATTTTTGTTGGTGTAGGACCACTACCTCACCGAGTGATGGTATCTAAGTTGACAGACGCATTCTCCTGTTGACATAGCTGTGTCTACTCTGGGGCTAGGTCAGCATAGGTATGGCACTTGGGGGTGTTTTTTCACACCCCTAACTGACATAACTATCTCAATCTATCTTTTAGGTGTAGACCAGGTGTGGTGCTGCATGATTGAAATAGGACCATTTATATCAATGATATTGCCACTGTTAGACAATTGCAACAGATCTCGTTCAAAGTATGTCATGTAAGTTGTCAATGGAAAAGTTATGATTTGCTAAGTATGATTATCCTGTTTATATGCATGTATCATTTTTGTTTCTGAAGTTATGAATATTGGCTATGTACTTGTATCACCATTGTGTTTGTTCCTAGGATAACACCCACAAGATAGTTTAAGTCCAGTCTCGCCAGCACTGTGTGAATGGACTAATTGTCCATTAAGGACACTTCACTCTCACAATGGACCATAGAAGAAACTAATTGGTTTGTGCAAGCCAGCCGTCTATAACCTCACTGCTACAAACCTGAGATAAAAACATTGCCATTATTGAGTGTATATGATCTATGAACTATGTTAACCCTCTTCTTCTTTTCTTTATTAATAAACCTTTAGATTTTAGTTACTAAAGGATTGGCAGCAGTGTATACATTGGATAAGATCTGAGTTATATATTGACCTGGCTATGTGGCTGATCTCTTGAGATCAGGAGAACTCTTTATTTGATTAAACTGATTTTCAACACTCATCATAAAGTTGAGTGTCTGGGTGGTGAAATAAGGGCTGGAATGGCTAAGGAGACTGAATTTTTTACTTCTTAACAACCAGTGTGGTGAGACAGAAATTTACTTTTGTTATTGGCTTGGTATATCTAATAATAGAATAACCACCAGTTTGGGTAGAGTCTGCCCTGTTTTTCAGCAGTTTGCCCTGAATCTGGCATCCTCAGCTGTGTCTACACTGCCACTTTCAGTGCTAAAAGTTTAGTTGTTCAGGGGTGTGAAAAAACACCCCCCGGAGTGACAAAAGTTTTAGCGCTGAAAAGCACCAGTATAGACAGCGCTTTATCGCTGGAAGCCGTGGTCCCGGCGATAAAGCTACCACTCCTCATTCGGGGTGGTTATTTTTTATCGCCAGGAGAGCTCTCCCCCGTCAATAAAGCATGACTACACTGCCCATGCCAAAGCGCTGCCGCAGCTGTGGCTGTAACGTGGGCAGTGTAGACGTACCCCTACTGAGGCACGGAGACACCAGGACTGTCTCATATGCACTTGACCTGACAGTGTCCCTTGAAAACACGAATGTAGTGTACTTTAAATTTTAAATGCACCCAGCATGCAGTATTCGGTGAAAGGCTTCACATATTACATATTTGTTCCTAATATATTTATAGAAATTTTGGACATTCAGCTGGGAGAAACTACACTGCAGTTTTGACTCTTAAAAATACTAGAGAAGGAATAAAACATTGACACAAAATGCAGAAAATATAGGCTACATGCAGACTTCTCTTTACATCTTAATCTTCTCAAAGTTTTTCTGAGGTGTCAGCTTCTGTTTAAAGCTGACCAGTCTGGTAAATGTTCACTAAACATACTAATAAACACTAGATATAGTGTTTATTCGTATGTATTGTATTAAGATAGCACCTAGAGGCCTTGTAAGTCAGTAGGCAGATATACCAGCTGGGGATGGTAAAATAAAGCCCCAAATTAGACTATCTCAACTCCCTTTCCTCAAGGCTGGCTTTATTAACACAATGATATTTTGAAACAAGAGCAAAGGAACTCAGAATCAGCGTTGCAGACTCTCACAATTTCATCACTAGTCTTTTTATATTTTTTTCTTAATGCTCCAGCTCTTGGAGTCATGTGATTTATAGGAGACTCTCAGTTTTCATTTTATTATAAGGATTCTAGCCCTTGTTGAAGAAGGCTCAAAAATCAGAAGGCAAATAAAAAGAACCCAAAATGTATTTTAAAAATCTCAGGCAAGACAGACAAAAGGAGGAAGAAAGATATACTAGCTAAAAGCAGCAGATGTGGAAGTAAGGCACAGACACATTAATTTACTCACCCAAGGTCACACACAAAGTCTGTGACAGAGCTAGGAATTGAGCCCAGTTCTCTAGAGTCCCAGTCCAATATCTTAACCGCAAAACCCTTCTAAGGTTTGATTAAGGCCTAGCCTTGCATATATTTGTAAGGTGTGAAGAGAAGGTGCAAGGAGCATTGCCCTCCCCTTTGTGTTCCTGTGTAAGGGGCAGCCCTTTCTTTATTTCTTGTACTCCTGGTGGGCAAGGATTTAGGGTGATAGGTAGCCTAGCACAGTGGCACTAGATATGCCAGAGGCTGTAGCAATGGATTCAGTGAAGGTGTGGCCATTGCCCTGTCTCCTCCTTTGCTCATCACCCTCTAGAGCTGGGTCAGTGTATGAAGGCGGATGAGGCGAGTGAAGTGCATGCAACACTATTTGCTGTGTACGGTCCTAGAGGCACTGTGTCTGCCTCAAACCACAGTGCTTCTGGGAATGGTTGCAAGTGCATAGACCCTCGTAAAATCCCTTTCCCCGGCTACTGTGGAACTCCCTCGGGCACAGCCCTGTTACCCAGGTTCTATGTGTGGCGACAGATTTAGACCTTCAGATAGCATGGTAATAGACTCATTCTTCTGACCACATTAACATCAGTACAAGGACAACCCGTTATTTATAAAGAGCCTGGATCAGCCATAACGCTATGCTTCGCTTCTGCATGGCCTGAATCCGTGAAAGCCAATGTGTGAGGCTTTCCCTGACCTTAGTAAGACTTCCACAAAACAGGAATGCAATGTGTTTTTCCCAAGTGGGGACTAAAGCTATCAAGAGATAACATGAATTATTGTTACTCATATCTTAAAAGCTTTAAGGCGAGACTTCCCTTCCCCTTCCCCACCAAATTTTGGAATATTTTCTCCTCCTCCCCTGCTATCATAAGATTTGAATATATTTCATACGAATTTGTATTTCCCCTCGTTTCTAGTAATACTTTATAACCATGGCTACTGCCTGGCACTTTTTGGAGGAATCATGCTAGGCCCACAAGTTGCTCAACTTCCTGGAACTCAAGTAATCTGAGGATGGCGAAAAAAGTTCCTAAAATGTGCGGTTAATATTAATCATTAACTGCATTTTTTCCAACATGACTAATAATCTGTTCAGCCAGCCTTGCATTCTTGCTCACCTAATCCAGACAATGACACTGCGTAATAATTCAAAGTGAATGGACTGTGCTTTATAGGTGATCAACACTTCACTGTTCCTAAGCCCCGTCAAATCATCATTGAGTTGTGCAGAAAAATGGCATTTCCTTTGGGTATGCATACCTCATAAAGCATGTATTAAAGTGCTCTCAAAGACATACAGGGTCTTCTCTGTCCTCACCAATCGTTATGGCTGTAACAATTTTTGGTCTGCACAGCTTTGTTTAAAGACTTTTATAATGCTGCTGATTCCTTGTAGGGAGATGGGCTGGGGTAAGGAAGTGTTTTTTTAACAATAGATGGCAGAAATAGTGTGAATAGCCAGGTGAAATGGGCTGAATTTGCCAATCAGGGACTGTTGCAAGCCTAGCCAAGGATAGGGATGGAGCAGAAACACAGCTAAGTCTGAGAGGGGGTGGCCTGATTAACAAATTGCAAGGTTTCTAAACCCAAGATTTCATACAATACACCTCTATCCTGATATAACGCTGTCCTTGGGAGCCAAAAAATCTTACCGCGTTATAGGTGAAACCGCGTTATATTGAACTTGCTTTGATCCACTGGAGTGTGCAGCCACGCCCCCCCGGAGCACTGCTTTACCGCTTTATATCCGAACCGTGTTATATCGGGTCACGTTATATCGGGGTAGAGGTGTATTTCTATTTCTGCAGTGCCAGGAGTGTGCATGGAACTTTACAGACAAACACAGTGGGGCAAATTTAGATGTGCTGTATAGGGGGGTGCAAGTTACACAACAGGTCAGTGGATCTAAGGGAATACAAGGGAAGCTAGAAACTTTCATTCTAAGGGATAGAAGAGGCTACAGGTCACATCACCCCCTATTCCCTCTAACTTTATCTCTGAATCTGGTTTATGGTTTTTGCCCAAAAGGGCTCAAAGTCTAATATCCCAGTACTGTGAGGGGCTGAATGCCTCATTCCAGGAGCTGCTCAGTGCCTTGTGGGATCAGTATCAGTTAGACCAGACACCATGTCAAGGGAAAGATGACAATTGACATGAATGTAAGACTGGGAGGGAGGCATAAACACTGTAAGATAGTGAAGTCATCTGCATTTTTACTTAATGTGGAACCATAGGGTTAGAAAGGCCTGCAAGGGTCATCTAGGCTAACCCCCTGCAAAGATGCAGGATTTGCTGTGTCCAGCCTCCTTTTGAAAACCTGGTATGTGAGTTTCTTTATTAAAAGATAAATGTACTGTAGGGTGACTTGACACAAGGGGGGGAGGTGGGATGAGCGAAGAAAAGGTACACCTCTACCCCTATATAACGTGACCCGATATAACATGAATTCGGATATAACTCGGTAAAGCAGTGCTCCGGGGGGAGGGGGGGGCGGGGCTGCGCACTCCAGCGGGTCAAAGCAAGTTCGATATAATGCAGTTTCACCTATAACGAGGTAAGATTTTTTGGCTCCCAAGGACAGCGTTATATAGGGGTAGAGGTGTAGTTGAATGGAGTAGGTTTTGAGGGGAGATTTGAAAGAGGAGAGGGAAGTTACATGGTATACAGAACAGTCAAATCACAATGCACAGCAAAATAATTCTTATGATTTATTACCAACTTCCCATGCAGACAAAACACATGCTCACTGCATGCTCCTCTGCCCTACCTCTGCATTAGGACTCAATTACAATTGTCACTCTGGCCTGAAAGAAGCAGGAAATTAAAACACCCAGGTTATGGGGTGGATATTGTCAATACTACACTCCCTTTTTGCTAATTTCATTGCCTCCTCACCAACAACCAGCCCCCTTCAAAGTCCATGTAGTGACTATTCCTCTCCTGGCTATAGCTGGGCCATCCAGCCCAACTTAATCCTTGGGGCTAAATGTTTCCACCTACTGAAGTTTTACTGCTTATTGTTTTCTCAAAAAGTAGTTGTCAATGGGGAATCATCATTGATTGGAGGGTGTTTCTAGTGGCATTCCTTAGTGATCAGTGGTAGGCCTGACACTATTCAGTATTTTCTTCAATGATCTGGATGGAAATGTAAAATCGCATACAGGCTTTGTCTACACTTGGATGCTGGGATTCCCAGCTCGAGTAGAGATACTAGCACCAGCTCTCATCAAACTAGTGCACTAAATATCATACTGTAGCCGTGGTTGCATGGGCAGCAGTGAGTAGTGGCATAGGTTATCTGCCTAATCAACGTTCCTATGGGGATCTGGGCGGTTTTGTTCCTGGGGCACCTACTGTCACTCGCTCTTGCCTGTGTTACCGCAGCTACACTACTATTTTTAGCATGCTACCACAAGTATGTCTGCTTGAGCTGGGAATCAAACTTACAGCTCCAAGTGTAGATGTAGCCACAGAGTGATCTGGACCACTTGGAAAGCTGGACCCATTCCAACAAAATATGTTTTAATGCAGTCATATGCGAAGGTATACATCTAGGAGCAAGGAATGCAGGCCACACCTACAGAAGGGGGAACTTTATCCTGGAAAGCAGGGACTCTCAAAAGGATCTAGGGGTCATAGTGGATATGCACCTGATCTAGCAGAGAAAAGTATAACAAGAACTAATGGCTGGAAATTGAAGCCAGACAAACTCAAATTAGAAATAAGGCACAATTTTTTAACAGAGGGTGATTAATCATTGGAACAAACTATGCGGGAAGTGGAGAATTCTCCATCTCTTGGTGTCTTCAAGACCAGATGCCTTTCTGGAAAATATGATTTAGCTAAATACAAGTTACTGGGCTCAATACAGGGATAAATGAGAGAAATTTAATGGTCTATGATATGCAGGAGGTCAGACTAGATGATCTAAAGATCCTTTCTGGGCTTAAACTTTATGAATGTATTCATCTTTTTCTTTGATACACAATGAAATATTGGGTTTAGATGTACTTTTGCCACCACATACAACTAAATGCAGACCCTAGTTCTTGCCAAGTCCTTACACTATGTCTGTGAAAGAGATGCATCTCTCCCTGGTACTTAGAACACCTCATTAAATCAACATAAAATACATTTGGGTAGGGAAAGAAAAGACTGTAACTTTAAGATGCTGTCTACTTGAATTAATCATTGTTACATTAGACTGAATCAACAGAATTTTTTTTAAGTTTAATATTTTGATCCATGTTGAGTTATTTATTGCATAAAATGGACTAAAACTAAGCCAACCAATCCTAGTTAGTCATAGGGAAATGTCTATCATTTTTAACCAAATGAACATTTATAAGAATAAAAGGCCATTCAGCAAACATACTGGGCCACCAAGGATAGGGTTGCCTTGCTCCTTTCTGAGGATAAGCTGTTCACTACAAGACAGCACAACTTTATTTCTTGCCTTGTAGTTTATTTTCTTATAGTGCTTTTATGGTGGGACTTTATTGGCAGCTTTTGAAAATCCAAGTAAATTATATCCTCTGGGTAACTTTTTCCTAGTGTTCTATTAACTTAAGAAAGAAAGTTATAGGGAGACAATTTTCTTGTATAGAAACAGTGTTTTTATATATCTCTCGATATAAAAGGTGTGTATGTAATTTTTCTTAAATAACAGAGAAATGCACCTTCTAAAAACAAACATTAGATTAAACAATATTCATTCCTAAGTGAATCAAAAGTCCTATAAAGAACTGTAATAATAATAATAACAATAATAATATAATGGTATATATTACCATATATCACATTTCTGTATATCAAAGTTAAACTCTTATGGTTCCTATGTTGATTTAAAAATTTCTAGGTGATCTCTGGATTGATAAATACTAAATTCTAATGGGATACTTTCAAGCATAAACTTTATCCATTTGAACAGTGAAAGTATGTATTCCTTTTTTCAATATCTCATTGCTTGGAATTTGACCCTATATGGTTATACTGTACTTAGCTAAGTATAACTCCATTCTGTCTTAAATTAGATTCAAACAGTTGCCTGGTGCAAAGGTGACTGTCACCAGACAGTAACTACCAGGATCACCTGTGGCTCTTAAAAAATAATAATAATAAATAGGCATCTCAGTGGTGATATCCTAATCTATGGACCTGATCCTGTGACATGCTGAGCATCCTCTACTCTCTCTGAAGAAAATCAGAGTTAAAAGAATTGTTAACGCCTCAGAAGCTCACTGGATTGTGTCCTCCAGGAATAGTTGCTCCGTTTAGAGATAGATTACAGTATGGAGCTTTGTCAATAACTCAGCCATTTGACTCCTTATTTCCTTTAGGAGTCTCAGATGAATATCACTGGTCTCTGCCTATCTTAGATTTTTCAGTAGTAACCCATCTCTGTCAGGTTTAAAACATATCCTGTTGTTTACGGACAAGTTATGTGCTTGGTGCAGGAACTACTACGTAAAAATGTATGGCCTGTGTTTTGCAAGAGGTCAAATTAGGTTATTGTAATGGCCTCTTTTGGCCTTAAAGTGCAAATCTGCAGGTATCTAAGTATTATCAGTTATTTATTGCATTTGAATTTCTCAAGTTACTCCAAAATTTCCAATGTAGAAACTTTAATTTCTGCTGAGTCCTTTTAATGTCTTCCCATAAAAAGCTCCCCATTATCCATAGGAAATAACAATGTAAAAAATAACTGGTCTGACACATAAAAAGGTGATCAAGACACTGGTTCAGGAAAATATCCCTATTCAGGAAAGCACTTAAACCCATGCTTAACTGCAAGCACTTGCTTAGGGGTTAAGCGCTTTTCTGATTCGGAGTCTAATTGCCTTTCCTCTCCTGTGGTGGTCAGGAGGACTCACAGTTACACATACATATTCTTTCTGCTGATGTTGATGACTTTTAATTTTGTTAAAATAATTTGCAAAGGAACATCGTACGCCAGATTTTCATCTGGTGTAAACCAGACTAGCTGTCTGCAGCTATGTCAATAGACACCATTGGACACTCTGGCCCATCATATGTGCATGAAGCTGAATGGCTTATCACAGCCTAGCAATGCAGGTGAATATGGTTCCCTCTTGAGGAGCCCTCTGAAGGTGGCATAGATTAGATCAAAAGGATCCAAAAGCTCAGTAAGGGATGTAAAAGTTGAAACAAAAAAAATTCACCTCACTAGCGCTGGTCAAAATATGAAGAAAATTTTGCAATTCACTAACCACCTATGAAAAGGATAAAGAAATGTTTAAGAATAGGGAAGGAAGGGTTAAATAGCTACTGTCATGATTGAAACATTCCATTTTAGTAGGATATTGAGATGAGTGTATCTGGCATATTAAACAGCAGGACAAATGTATTCTGCTTGGAGACACCTGAAAAGTTTTGTTGCATTCAAGCAATTAAGCATAAAAATAAATGTGATGCTGCACAATATAGCTTCATTCTGGGGCAAACCATCAGAGAGATCCAGGATCATCTCAATTGGGGCTGGATGAAGTGTCTAAGAAAACTCATACTCTGTTTATAGGCACACTTTCTGCTGTACAAACTAGACCCAGTGGGTAATAGTTCCATGATTCTGTTTAGAATCTCAGAAATTACTGGCCTCTTACAGTTTCCTTGAGATAATGCAGGCATTTTTGCCTTGGTGTATGGTAATATAATGTGTTTATGTAGCAAGGTGATGTGCTGACCTAATGGCCATGAAACATTGGGAGTGTAAGGGAAAAAAGAGAATTGCATCTTAGGGTATGCGTACACTGCAATTAGACACCTGTGACTGGCCCATGCCAGCTGAGTTGGGCTTACAGGGCTGTTTAATTGTAGTGTAGGTGGTCACGCTCAGGCTGCAGCCCAAGCTCTGGGACTCTCCCACCTTGCAGGCTACACTTGTGGCTACAGTTCAATTTTTAGTGTGTTGGCTCAGATGAGAGCTAGCATGAGTATGTGTACCGGAGTTGTGAATCACACCCCTACCTCACAGTGTAGATGACGTCTTTGAGTACTTTACTCCCTGAGTAGTCTCATTGAAATGCAATTCTTGGATGCGTAAATAGGGGAATCTTGAGTCAGAGTAGAGATATTATTTTACCTCTGTACTTGGCACTTGTGCGACTGTTGCTGGAATAATGTGTCCAGTTCTGGTGTTCACAATTCAAGAAGAATGTTGAAAAACTGGAGAGGCGTCAGAGAAGACCCAAGAGAATGATTAAAGGATTAGAAAACATGCCTTATTGTGATAGAGTCAAGGAGTTCAATCTATTTTGCGTAGTAAGATGAGGCCCTGAAACATAAACTCTTGTGTCAGAGGCCCAGTCTGAGGTCTGAAGCCTGAACCAAAGTACTTCCAGGCATTGCTAAACAAAAGCTGGGCTGTGAGCCAGAGGCAGGCCCCACTCACAGAAGTTGGCGAGAAGAGGGTTGCTAGAAGCAGGTGCATCCACACATAAGTGCTAATAAGAGGAACTTGTGCCAAGATGACATCAGAACACTCCACAGAGATAACAAGGAACAGGCAGGTGCATCTTAAAGATAGGGTCAAAAGGACAGCATGATGGATAGATCTGTTTGAAACAACATGATCAAAGGAGGAGACAGCACACTAATGAGTCAAGGGGCTGTACCTCAATATGTCAGTAGGCATGAGTAATCTGTCCTGAAACTGTATAAAAGTAGGTCCCGGAGTGCACATCTTTGTCTGGCCTAGGGGGCAGTGGAAAGTCCCGCCACTGACTGAGCCGGTCCATTGCCAGGGGGCACAAATTCGTAGTATGTCTTGTAGAGTCTGCGGGAAACTATTACTGTGCTTCGTTTGACAATAAACCTGGCTCGGGTGCCTTTGTACCTTACTAGAGTCTGTGGTCTTTGGGGGTTCTCTTGGGGTTTGCTGTGTCAGCTATCTGCGCAGAACTGGGGCAGCACACAGAGGGAACACGCACGCAGCCGACTGTTATCATCATTGAACAGAGCAGAGCACCACACTGGTAGCTACTGACAACATATAGCTTAACAAAGAGAGGTTTAAGGGGTGATTTTATTAATCTACAAGTATCTACATGGAGAATAAATACTTGATAATGGGCTATTCATTCTGGCAGAGAAAGGTATAACACAATCCAATGGCTGGAAGTTGAAGCTAGACAAATTTAGACTGGAATGAAGGTGTGAATTTTTAACAGTGAGAGTAATTAACCATTGGAACAATTTACCAAAGAATCAAGAATTCTCTGAAAACATCTGCTCAATGTGCAGCAGCAGCCAAAAAAGCTAACAGAATGTTAGGGCCCATTAGGACAGGGATAGATAATAAGGAAGAAAATATCAAAATGCCCTATATAAATCCATGGTATGCACACATCTTGAATACTGTGTGCAGTTCTGGTCACCTCATCTCAAAAAAGGTATATTAGAATTGGGAAAAGTACAGAGAAGGGCAACAAAAATGATTAGGGTATGGAACAGCTTCCATATGAGGAGATATTAAAAAGACTGGGACTGTTCAGCATAGTAAAGAGATGACTAAGAGGAGATATGATAGAGGTCTATAAAATCATGAATGGTATGGAGAAAGTGAATTAGGAAGTTATTTATTCCTTCACATAACACAAGAACCAGGGGTTACCCAATGAAATTAATAGTCAGCAGGTTTAAAACAAACAAAAGTAAGTACTTCTTCACACAAAGCATAGTCAACCTATGGAACTCATTGCCAGAGAATGTTGTGAAAGCCAAAGGCATAACTAGGTTAAAAAAAGGATTAGATACGTTCATGGAGGATAGGTCTGTCAATGGCTAGATGGTTAGGGATCCAACCCTATGCACTGGGTGTCCCTAACCCTCCAATGGCCAAAATTTGGGACTGGATGACAAGGGATAGATCATTCGATAAATTGCCCTGATCTGTTCATTCCCTCTGAGCACCTGGCCCTGGCCACTCTTGGAAGACTGGATACTGGACTAGCTGGATCATTGGTCTGACCATGTATGGTCATTGTTATGTGGTTAAATTCTCCATCACTGACAATTTTTAAATCAAGATTGGATGTTTTTCTAAAAGATCTGTTCTAGGAATTATTTTGGGAAGGTCTATGGCCTGTGCTATACAGGAGGTCAGGCTAAATGATCACAATGGTCCCTTCTGGCCTTAGTATCTATGAGTCTATGGACTCAGTGGGACTACATGAGGAAAAAGTGCATCTCAGTTTGATAAAGGTGATCAGAATCTGGCCCTCAACTCTGGGTTTCCAGGGTTTATAACTTTCTTTTTTTAAAACTCTCAATTAGAGCCGAGTGAATAATGGATTTTTTTGTTTGGGGGGGCGGAGAGCAGAACCAAACAATCTGAAAAAATTCCGGTACAATTTGAACCAAAGTCTTTTGTTTCTCAGTTTTTTTGTGAAAGTGAAAACATACACAGAGACATACACAATCATTTTGAGGTAACTTAAAACATTTGAAGTTGACTCAAAATTTAATATTTGTGTTTTTGGTTTGACTCAATGAATTTTTTTAGTGTTCATTTTGAATTGGCCTTTAGGGTGTTTTTCACCTTTTTTTTTTAAATTGGCCAAAAGTCAATTCGAAATACCATTTCGAATTGAAAAGTCAAAACATTTCAACATTTTCTAAATGAAATGTTTTGAAACAAAACTGCTGAATTTAAATATTTCAAAATAGTTGAAATGAAAAGTTTTGACACTTTCAAAAAGAAATTCAACCAAAACCTTTTGCTGAATTCGACCCTAATTTGACTAATAATTTTGTTACCTGAAATATGCTTTTTTCAACAACAAAAGAATACTTTTTGAAAAAAATTCACCCAGCTCGCCTCTCAACCCCCGATATGTACCTGTAACCTTGACTTTCGCTTAAAGTTTTTTGTGTGGGGAATATACTCTGAATTTTCTCTGTATTTACACATTCTTTCAGATCTGAAGAATTAAACCTTCCTTCTCTCAGATCAAATTGTTATTCAGTGTTGGTGACCCCAACCCTCCACTCCAGGTGTGCATGTGTTGGGACATAAATAATATCCCCTTTGGGAGACAGCTGTCTATCCAAACTTGGATGCATGAATGCCTGGATATGTCAAATCTCTTCAAGTTTCGAATCATGATAATTTAAGGGGGAAAAACTTGCTTAACAAATTCCTTTAAATCAAGCATCATATCTGGCTAGTGGGCAGACATGAGATATTTGGAAATGGCATAGATATTACTGTCTCACCCCTTAGGAAATGTTAGCAGCATATTGAGAGAATTATGTTTAAAAATACACATTAATAAGTGAAAGACAGTAGCTATAGCAGTCAGTATGGCTCAGTAATTAAGGCCCTGCTTCAGCAAAGCACTTAAGCACATGCTAAAGTTTAAGCACATATGTAGTCCCAGGGAAACCAATGGGCTTACTCACATATTTACATTTAAGCATGTGCTTGTGTGCTTTGCTGAACTGGAGCC
Organism: Terrapene triunguis; assembly: GCF_002925995.2. Lineage (NCBI taxonomy): Eukaryota > Metazoa > Chordata > Testudines > Emydidae > Terrapene > Terrapene triunguis. The sequence goes on from NW_020664436.1 coordinate 26,222,652, forward strand.
CGAGAGGAAATATTTGGGTGCATGAAGATCTGGTTTAATTAAACTGACCTATACCCATTACTTTTTTACTTTCATGTTGTTGTAGTTAATCATGTAAAAATAGGGCCAATTTTTCAAAAACTCGTGTGTGGGGCTCCATGTGCTGCCACCATGCAGCCATCTCTGGAGTGGAATGTGGCAGCACTACAGTACTAAATGGAATGTTTTAGGAAGTGAAATAGGGAAAAAATGAAGAAAACATCCATCTAAAACCACAGGAGGAATTGGGAGAGCTGTTCTTCCAAAGCTCTGTTTCCACTTGGAATATTTAACACACACATTTAAAGAGTGAGTAAAGTTTGACAAATATTTTCCTACAATGACAAAATATAAAAAATAAGAAACAATAGAGTGATGTATGGGGAGATCATATTAAAAAACATGAAAGGGAAGAACAGATCTGTGATTCCCAGGTCCTGACATTTTTCACCATAGCTTTCTCTCTGGGAGACAGGACTAGCAACAGAATGGAATGGAGTGTGTGTGACCCTCAGGATGTCTCTACATGGGGAAGTTATCCCAGAGTAACTGTGGGTTTAAAGCAAAATGGCTATTATGGAATAAGTGTGTCCACATGGGGAGCTAAATTTTCCTGTGTAGACAAGCCCTCAGTTTTCTGGATCATATAGAGCTGCAGGAATAATAAAATCTTTTCCCACAGCTCTCAGGGTATGTCTGCACAACAAGCGTTACAGCGGCACAGCTGTAGTGATGCAGCTATGCTGCTATAGTATAGATACTGGTTATAGTGACAGAAGGGTTTTGTCCATCATTGTAGTAAATCCACCCCCTGGAGAGGCGGTAGCTACGGTTCTTATGTCGATCTAGGTGCAAATACTGCAGGGGTTAAGAGAACCTAACTACGTTGCAAAGGGCGTGACATTTTTCACAGCCCTGAGTGATGTAGCTAGGTCAACCTAAATTTTAGGTGTAGAATAGGCCAAAGTCTGACCAGACAATAGGCATCACCATCAGGATGGCTATTGTCCCTGCCCCTGGCCATGTGCCCACATTCTAGAGTTTGTAAAGGCAGAGAGGTCAGCAATGACTTAGGTTGCAATTTGCATGGTAAGTTCCACTGCTCTCAGAGAGGAACATTTTGCATACAGTTGTTCTTAGACTCTTCCACAATTCTCCACATCCTCTTTGTTGCATGGAGCTGAGCTCAGAGATTAGTGGCTGTGCTGGAGAGAGAGGCAGCTACTTGGTGGTGGTGGTGGGGTGATATTACCATATAGCTGCTTATGCCATTGGTATGGTTAATTCAGCCCCATTTCTGTGGATTTGTCGCAATTTGTCTCCTCTGCAGAGAAGAGTTCTGTATGCCCTGTACTGTAACCAAGGGAGTTTTTGGTTTATATTCTTAAAGCAATAAAATTAGTCTGCAATGTGTAATTTAGGAAATCACTTTGCCCTATGTAGATTCTCAGAGCCTGGACTTCTCAGGTTATTTTCCAACCACGGTGTTGACTGCAGAGCAGTTTGAAGGGAAGATGCATTCCATCTTTAGGAGAAATCAGTAGCTTTAATGTGCAGCCTGAACGGGACAAAGCAAAGGCAGGTGCTCTGGTTGGAGGCAGGCGGTGGGGAGGGGAATGGGGTGCAGGGAGATGATGATTTACACTCAGAAAGGTTAAACACTTTTCTCCAGACTTAGGAATGTTCTATTTTGTTTTTAGCAATAGACTTCTGAGGGGGAAAATGTGTGGTGCAAGAGGATTGTTTCCTCAGGCATGTTATTATGAAAAACATGCCTGTTTTGTCTCTCCAAAATTTTCTTAACAAAACTAAAAATATTTTGCAGGGTTTTCAGGAACTCTGCTTTCCACACTTGCTCTCTTTTTATGGCCTTTTCTCATTGCTTAAGTATTTCATGCTGCCTTTTATTTTCCAGCAATTGTAAGTAGCCATGTAAGTAAAGGAAGCAGTGGCCAAAGTAACATTAGCTTCTCCTCTTCATGAAATTGCTTGTGCCCTTATTTACATGTGTTTGGCTGCCTGTGGTGAATGCCTGACTGTTATTGCGTCTTTCTTCTAGGCATGTGGATTTTATTTTTTTAAATGGAAACAGTAAAACCATAACTTTCTCCATAAGTAGGGTACCTATTAATTTTTATATATAAATGAGAAAAATAAAAAATATAAGTCACTATCTCTCTAATGTTTAGTCTACTCTAGACTGACATAATAAGAAAAATGACATAAAACTCTGGCCTCTGATGTACACACTCACTTAACCTACTCCATTAGGAAAGGCTGGATTGGCTTTGCAGCATGCTCTGATTGTTGGTCTATTTAGGTTCTTTCATGGGTGCCATCACTGTATTACCTGCATGCAAATGCAGACTCTGTTGAACCAAAGGGAGAAAGCAAGTTCCGAAGTTGAGGGACCTTCATCCAAAGCACCATGTAAACAGCTCCCAGAAGTGCAAACTGAGGGACTGTCAACTTGAACACCTCAGCATCCCTACCTTGTTGGGCTTATTTGACGGCCAAACTTCTGGAGTCCCTAGCTCAGCACCTGTCATTGGCAGGATTGATGCCAAGGCACAGATTTTGTTGAGGTTACTGGCACAACAGTTCTAATTTTCTGGGCTAATGTGAAAGCAAAGGTCTGTACCATGTCACAGGCTCAGGAGGAGAGGAATAATTGCCAGCAAGTCTCGATGCTTCACATCAAAGCTGGGGAATACTCCATTATATAATGAAGAGTATCATTCGTATTCACAATGGCTGTGGCATTATTCAACCAGAATATAAGCAATCCTTTCCTACTGGCCAAACGAGAATTTCTCACTGAGAAAAAAGGGGATTTACCAAAGGTCCCATAAGTAAGATCCTTTTTCCCATCTGCTCTATGAAGAGTAATCATTTCAGGAAACCCCAGGCCCACTTGCTCTGCTTTTTAGTTGACCCGTGTCACTTGCCCTACAGCATCCAACCAGGATCTATCAACGTGAGTAATTTTAAAAAGCAAACATACGTAGTCAAAGATATTCTAAAAACAGTACCATAGGAAGCCTCCCTAGGCTAGGAAAAAATCTCTCACCACCACCATTTGGTTTAGAAGCAGCCAATACACCTAAAGACATATACAATTAAAAGATATGTCCCGATTTAGTCATTTTCAGCTGTGCAAAGTATGGTAGTGTTTGTACACACTTGTTATTCATTGTGCAGCTGTTAATGACGATAATCGGGAGAAGATAGGGAAGCATCCCACAAAAATCCCCATGCCCCCACCCCTTGGCAAATAGTGGTATGGACCTAATGGAAATGTTCTCATGGCTGGAGAGCAGATGAGACTTAGGGCTGTGTTGAAAATGTTTGTGAAATTTTCTACTACCACCAAATGTTTGTATTTTTATTACATTTTCCCCCAAACTGTATTTTGGCTAGAAGCAACATGCAAAACAAGAAAACAGCATTGCTGAAGAATGACCTAAATTTCTGGTTCCAAATGGTTCCGTATCAGCACAAAACCTCTGTAAAAAAAGAATCAATTTTGAATTTGCGATGAATTGCAGAAGTGGTCACATTTCATGGTTTTTAACATTTTCAAACTCCTCTTTTGAAAAGGGTGCCAGGAGAGAAAGTGGACAGATTGGAAAAGCATGAACTATATACCCTGTAGTGCCTGCTCCACACCATACTTCCCTGGAGCACAATATCTACTTCCTTTCCCCTCCTGTCCTGCATTTTATGCTGATGTTCAAGGGGTATCTTACCTTAAAATAAGCTTCTGTGTGACACCAGATGTAGCAGGTTCATTCACTGGCAAAAGAGAACTAAATTCCTCTCCATTAATACAACTCCTGCTTTACACCAGTCTTACTGAAAAGACTTTGGCCCAGAATCTCCAGAGTAGTACATATCCTACAGCATAGCTACTGGGGAGGGAAAGTGGTAGAAAATGAAGAAAAAGGAATCTCTTACCTTGTGATGTGGAAAAAATTGATTTACGCGTTGTGTTTTTAATTAGATCAGCCTGAGGCCCATTTATTGATTACATGCGCGCAGGGGAGAACCGTTACTGAAACGGCCTTCTTGAAGCTGGTTACAAACTGGCTTCTAAAGCTTAAAACCACAAACTTAGTACGTAAGTTACATACATTATTACATACATTATTTTTTATTAAAATTCTGCAAGGTTAATGCTGATTGGAGCACAAGCACATTTTTTTTATATTAGGCCTTTTTTGTTATTGTCTGTCTGTCTTTTGTGGTTAGATGTTGACAGTAGGGGATATTACAAATTTGTTTTTTGCCGAGGGACTGTTAGGTACCTTTTACTGTCTCCTTCGTGCCCTTTCCCCCAACCCCCCCCCCCCACTCCCCGTCGGGCCGACCTTGGGAGCTTAACATAAGTTCTGGGCCTGCAAGGTTTTGGGTAACATTGAATTTTCTCTTACACTCGGTACCAAGTAATCCAGGGAAACTTGGTCTCCAGAATATTCTCTATTACAGAAAAAACAAAATACTGAATAATAATTTGCAGGGAGAATTTAAGTTGGCACACTTAAAAAGTTTCTTCTGGTTGCACAGATATTACAGATTGTATACAGTTATAAGCAGGAATGCCAAGAACCAATATTATATATAAAACTGGAAGGAACTTTTTGAGTGGACCAGCTTCAGGTAGAAAATTGCGTCGAAATTGGAATTGGCTATACATCAGGGTTAACATATATTCTTAAAAACAGTACCATGGAGTATGTAATAACAGGATATGATCAGAATCTCAGTTCAGACATTTCACCTGATAGTAGATATTTTCAGTGTCCACTAGCATCATGTTCAGGCATTGATTATTAGTGATAAGTAGTTAAAATTAGATGTTTGTGGTTCATTTGGGTTAGGTATTAAGGCAGCAATGTGAACAGCTCATTGGTGGAGTAGCTTTTGTTGAGAAACAGCTCCGCGTAATAACATGATCTCAGCAGTGTGTTTATCTGAGCCAGTAAGAGAAAGAGGGTCTTATTCCATTCAACAAAAATCTGAATGGAAAGAATGACATTTAGAACTTCCTTTCCAAGTCTGCACAGATGAAATATAGCATCTTGATTTCTTACACCTGGTATTTCTCAAATCATAGCAAATAGTTCTTGGGATTATAGTACATACCACGTTGACTCAGGTGGAATATCAGATCCATCCAAAAATGACATCGCTTTTCCCATGGGCCAGAGAAATATCTTCTTTGAATAGTACATAGCAAAAGAAATCCTGGCAACCGTAAGGGGTTCCTGTCCTTATACTAGTTGTCTTGTTAATGTTCTCATCACTTCCAATGACTTAACTTGTCTGATGTACTTGCACCTCTCTCCCACCCCTCCGCCTCATCATCCTCTCTTTTGCTAGGAACAAATCCACTCTTTAGAATTGCTAAGGTAGATCCGCAGTCTTGGGGATGTGCCTGTGCCCTTGGCGCTGAGCCAGCAACCCCTAGAACATGGGGTTTGCAACATTTTCCATATTATGGACCACATTGTTATACAGAGAGAGACCGTCTCCCCTCCCAGTCTCCCATCACACTCTGGGCATTACAGTCCTTGTTATGTCACTGGGTGAGCACCTCTAGCTGATTGGTCTGATGGCCAGGCATAGGAGACGCTGAGGTTACTGGCTCAGGACCTGAGTTCACTAAAGTGGGTCTGTAGTACCTACCAGAGTAGCTTACATGGAAAAATACTGGGAAAGTATTCATGTTTTTAACTGTTTTAATGCAATATGTGTTTTGTCTCTTAAGATGGTGTGTGTGTGTCAGGTGGAAGAACAGTTTCCCTTTCCCATCTGTACTTTCTCTCTCCCCACATTCCCCATCTCTCTCCCCTGGATACGCTTCTCTCCTGCATAATCTTCTCTCACTAGAGGCATCAGTCCCTGAGGGTGCCTCATACTTCTTCAATTCCTCCCCTTTTGTAGGATCAGCCCCTAGCAGAGGCAGCTTCTTTGTAATGAAGACTCAAGATACATGTAAAAGGAATTGGAAATGAGGAGGTAGCACCATATGAGCAGCCAGTTCTCCTCAGAGCACCGGCAAGTGCTTTGGGCACCACAGTTTGAGGACTGCTGCCCTAGAAAGCAGTGACTATTGGGTCTGTGAATATGCTCCTGTGGATCTTAACATTAAGAATACAGTTACATTAAAGACCAGGGCTTCTTCAACCTTGTTCAAAGTCTTAGGTTGATCTTCAAGCCCATCGAAGAACAACCGCTAGCCTACCTCTCGCTCTGTGACCCTGGCCTCCTTGAACCTGGGCAGGAAGAAGCAGAGAATCAGGTCCGCTGTAGACCACTCCTATACATTAGTAACATTTTGGAAGGTGCTAGGGTAGTATGATAAATACTGTATAAGAACTTTAGAATATAAACTGTGGTGGCACCTCTGTGATGGCATATTTAGGGTTGTGGTCTGTTTTGCACTTAAGGCAATCTCTTTGTTTTTTATGAAAAGCACAGTGGACCAGATCTTCTACTAAAGTAATTGGAACTATGCCAGTTTACACCAGCTGAGAATCTGAATTATTAAGGTCCAAATTTTCATAATTGTTTGCATGTGCAAATATATGTGCTTGCACTTTGTGATTTAAAAAACAATTACAGTAATCAAATGTGCACATGCCCATTTAGACATCTAACTGCCCAGTCTAAATGTTAAATTTTAGTTTTCAGTTGCACACAATGATTGGCTTTTTCTGAACAGTCTCTAGGTTGCCCAGTAGGACTTGTTCATATATTTTACATTTAAGAAAGTCAAGGTATTTTTAAAAAACCTGAACTACTTTCTCTTAAGAGGGCGTCTAGGGTTTAGACAGAATCAGTCACTTCCTAACTGAATTCCAATGTTCAGCTTCAGCATAATGTTAATTGAATCATTGAACTGCAGTTCACTCACCAACAGATTTTTTTTTATAGGCCCATATACTGTCAGCCCTAAGGCTGTGGGATTCTGCACTGATGTGATACTTGCACTCCTGTCATAAAATAGTGTTTGCTGAAGTGAAACACATTGTGCCAGGTCATGTAAAGCGGAAGCTCTTATTTTCTTCAGAGACAATGAGATCTGGAATCCCAGCCTCTTGCATTATTGTGAGAAGAGTCTCATCTGGGGAAAGCAGAGAAGTTTGTGAGTGTCATTTCTATGTATCATCATCTTCCCAGCAGTGGAATCCTCTCAAAAGTCAAACAACTCACTTCACAAACTGAAATGCTTAATGAGAAATAAAATAAACTCGAGGCAGCAGATGTGCTGGTTTGAAAGAACATATTTTATTTTATAGGAGACATATCTCTTAAATTCCAACCACTTACCCAGATCCATCATCGTATCACACAGATCTAGGAGGGGAAATGGAATGAAAGGCAATTGGGACCAAAGGTGGAGGGAACATAACAAAACCAATCAGAGCCCTACAGTCAGCATGGAAACTGCTCAACCAATCCTAAATTACTTTGTTGGGTTGAGGGGTTCTTTGTAAACAAAGGTTTCAGAGTAGCAGCCGTGTTAGTCTGTATCCTCAAAAAGAACAGGAGTACTTGTGGCACCTTAGAGACAAACAAATTTATTAGAGCATAAGCTTTCGTGGGCTACAGCCCACTTCTTCGGATGCATAGAATGGAACATATATTGAGGATATATATACACACATACAGAGAGGATGAACAGGTGGGAGTTGTCTTACCAACTCTGAGAGGTTGCTGTATACACAAAACCTAAAAAGCAAGGAAATGAAAAAAAGCCTAGTAACAGTACACACCTTCTATTCCCTCACCAAGAGACATGCACATAACCATTCACTTATCTATTAACACTGCTCTACAGCCAAAATGCTTCTGAAATAAATGTAGTCAAATTTACTAATTCTGGGTCACTGAGAACGAAAATGATGCTTAAAATTGTTGATTGGCTCTAGTTTTCAAGATATGCTATTGGGTCAGTATATACGACCCTTGTCTTGGGAATGGCGGAGGATAAGTGAGTTATAAAGGGAAGGGATCTCAATTTAAACCAGAAATGACTAAAATACATCTTTGACTGGATCTATGAATAAATCTATGACCGGGTTTGGACAGTACTTGCTTTTTAGGCAAAACAATGAATGATGCAATCTGAAGCTGGCATTGCGTCACACATGATATGAATTGCATCATGTTATTCCTAGAAGTCATGGATGATGCAATCATAACAAAGCTTACATCACTCTGCTGAACAAATTGCCCTATATCAGCTCTAGAAATCATACTGTGTTGTGCTCTCTTATTTGTCAGTGTTTGATTTTGCAAAGGGACACATTTCTGTTTAGCAAAAGTGAGCAGAGATGCCTCGTACTTGTGTGAAGAGTGCAGATAACTTCTGCTATGTTTGTGGTGAAGTGACTTTTGCATCACAAAAGCACAATATAACCACTATGGTTAAGAAAGCCTATCACCTTTATTTTGGCTGCAAAATTGGAGATCAGGACAAGAGGTGGACCCCACACATATGCTGCAACACTTGTGCAACAAATCTTCGCCAGTGGTTGAACAGGAAAAGGAAATCTATGCCTTTTGCAGTGCCAATGATTTGGAGAGAGCCAACAGATCATACCAGCAATTGTTACTTCTGCATGGTTCCTCCAGCTGGGAAAGGTGTGTCAAAGAAGAAAAAGTGGACTGTGCATTATCCAAACATTCCATCAGCTATATGCCCAGTACCCCACGGAGGAGGACTGCCAGTTCCTGATGCACCAGAATCATTCTCACTTGAGTCAGACGAGGAAGAGGAAGAGGATGAAACTTCTGGTCCTGAACCATCAATGTCACAGGACCCACATTTTCTCCCATCCTCCTCCTCTGAACCACACCTCATAACACAAGGTGAACTGAATGACCTTGTCAGGGATTTGGAACTACCCAAGAGTAAGGCAGAGCTGTTGGGCTCCAGACTACATCAGTGGAATCTCCTGGCAGGTGATGTTAGGGTTTCCATGTTCCGTGACCGTCAAAAGGATCTTGTCCCATTCTTCTTCATGGAAGGTGATCTTGTAGCCTGCAACAACATCGATGGTGTGATGGCAGCCCTCAACATCGTTCACGATCCAGATGTGTGGAGATTGTTCATTGATTCATCGAAGACGAGTCTTAAAGCTGTTTTACTACATAATGGCAATGTTTTGCCATCAATTCCAGTTGGTCATGCAGTCCATATGAAGGAAACCTATGACAACATGAAACAACTTTTGAGGTGCATAAACTATGACCAACATCAGTGGCAGCTTTGTGGCGATTTGAAGGTTGTTGCTCTCTTGCTTGGTCTGCAGACTGGATACACAAAGTACTGCTGTTTTCTCTGCGAATGGGATAGTCGTGCAAGAGATTCCCACTACATCAAGAAAGATTGGCCACTCCGACAGTCATTGGAGCCTGGGAGGAAAAGTGTTCAGCATCCACCACTTGTTGAATCAAGGAAGATTTTGTTACCACCCTTACACATCAAGCTGGGTCTGAGGAAGAACTTTGTCAAGGCCATTGACAAAACACAAGCAGCTTTCAAGTACCTCCGTGGAAAATTTCCAAGGTTAAGTGAAGCTAAGATAAAGGAAGGTGACTTTGTTGGTCCTCAGATTCATGAACTTCTTCGAGATGATGCATTTGACCATGCACTGCGTGGCAAGGAAAAGACGGCATGGAAAGCCTTCCAGTTAGTGGCAATAAATTTTCTCGGAAACAACAAGGCAGACAACTACAGGTTGTTGGTGGAAAACCTCCTCAAGGCATACAAAAGCCTTAGTTGCAACATGTCACTAAAGATACATTTTTTGCACTCTCATCTAGATTTTTTTCCACCGAACTGCGGAGCAGTGAGCGACGAGCACGGCGAGCGATTTCACCAGGACATTGCAACTATGGAGAAACGCTATCAGGGCAAATGGAGCCCATCAATGCTTGCAGACTATTGCTGAACAGTGACAAGAGATGCTCCATTTAATGAATACAAGAGACAAGCCAAGAAGCGCCGAGTAGACACTGAATAGGACTAAACTATGTACAGAATAGTTTTTTGCCTTTTGTTTCATAATACATTTTATTTATATAACCCTTTTGCTGATTTTTAAAGTGTTACATAAACAGGACAGGTGAAATATCATGTAAAGCAACCATAAATACATGAAAAGACCTAGGTTTACAATTTATGATTAAAACTCTACTATCTACACAATATACATAGACATAAAATGTAAAAACTTAAATATCTTAGAAACAGTAGCCAATCAGTTGTTTTAATTGTCATATTTGAATTCAGCACATCAAAATACATAATAAATAGCACATTTTATCTCTGAAGCAGACGACTTCTCAAAAATTGTAGACCAGTGTAATCTACAGATATGCTCTTGGAATGTTTTCAGAGAAGTTCTACAGCCTGTGTTATACAGGATGTCAGGCTCGGTGGTCACAGTGGTCCCTTCTGTCCTTGGAATCTATGAATCTATGAAGACCATTAACATAAGCACTACACACCACAGAGAATGCACCACAACTTTAACTCCACCCCAGCCTTCGAGTACCCTCTGCCTCAAACCTGAGCATGTGTAGTTTCATAGAATTGGGTAGAATGAAGAGTGTGTGTGTGCATGTGGTGGGGGAAGAGTCTGTTCTGTTTGTGTGGGTGGAATTGGGCAAGGGATGAAGGAAGACTAGCAGTGGGGCAGAATTAAGGTTGTGATGCATTCCCTATTGTGTGGTGTTCTCTTAGTTGTTATGTATATGTGTTTGGGGGAGTAGAGGGTATGTTAGGTTGATAGCCTTAACGTTTTAGTTCCTTGCTTTTTAGGTTTTGTGTTAGGTGTAGAGCCACCTTCACTGACAAAATGCAGGGCTTTTTGTGCATTAATTTCCAAGATGTTTTAAATAGGATCTTCCAGAAAGCAATGGAGCTCCTTGCGATGGGGTATACAAACCCCACACTGGGACGGAAGGGGTTAAAAAACTATACTGGGCCCCTCTAGCCCCGCCCCTCCAACCCTGCAGAGCATACTCCAACTGGAGACAGGGTTGAAAAGGAAGCAACCCAGCTCAAAAGGGGGAGGATGGGGAGGAGTGCAGACCTACCCGGCAGGCTCCTGTGAAAGGAATCAGAGACACCTCCCTGAGACACCAAGGACTGTATGCTGAGCCTGGTTGGGGCAGATGGTTTGATTTCCCTTTTATATTTTCTGTCTCCTTATTTGGGACTGGAAATGGAGAGAGCAGTGGTAGGAAGCGACCCAGGGAGGGTAATGCAGAGGGTCCACAACTCTCCCCAGGGGTCAAGGCTGCTGACCCTCCTAGGGCCTGGGTCAGAGCCCAGTGGAGTTTGGGGACCCAGGCTCACATACCACTATCTCCCTTCCCGTTGGCTGAGTGGATGCCAACTACTCAGTCACCCATCCCACCAAGGACCCAACTACAGTCCTAAATCAGCTAGGCTCTTTGATGAACATCCTATTGTTCATGACAGGAGATATTGCTATGTTGAAAATCCTGCTCTTCATTAAATTGATCAGTTGGTTCATGGCTTCCCAGGTTAAGTGAACAGTAGAATGGGTTGAAATTCTTTTAACAAATTTTTCTCTGATGAAAAATGGCCCATTTTCCCCCAAAATGAAAAATTTCACACAGATGATTAGGTCTTATGCAAAGTAGCCTATATTTTTTGAAGATCTCTGATACAACACATATGCCACTTAACTCACTGACTCATCCATGCACCATACTATCCCCTGCTTTTGGATGCAGAGAGAATTCCTGGTGGCAGATGTCAAAGGACAGTTTTATATCCCTCTTCTAATCCATTTTAAAAGGCTTCTGCATACCACACTGCAGAAAGGAAGTAGCTGATGGAGAAAATGGTTTCAGTTCATCAACCGTGACACACAAAATTCAGGTATGACAAGTAACTCTATATTTTTTTCTTTCTGATAATTAAAATATTTGTTACATAACTCCAGTGAGACCACTACCCTCTCTCTATTTACTGACTTTTAACTTTCCACAGTTTGTAGTTTTTAAGCTAGAGGGACCTGAAAAATCATGCGACTCAGAATGTGACTTTTCAGCTCATAGACTCATAGACTTTAAGGTCAGAAGGGACCATTATGGTCATCTAGTCTGACCTCCCGCATGATGCAGGCCTCAAAAGCTGACCCACCCAATTTCCCTTATCTCAGCTGTTGAAGTCTCCAGATCGTCATTTAAAGATTTCAAGTCGCAGAGAATCCTCCAGCTTGCGACCCCTGCCCTATGCTGCGGAGGAAGGCAAAAAGCTAATGTGTATTTGATTAGAACTTGGAAACGAATTAACCAATTTTCTTGAAACACCTCAGAAAATTAAAGCTTTACTGAAGATCATGTGCTGAAAATTTGAGGCAGCAAGATAAATCTTGAATTTCTTACTGAGTTTTTATTTATTGGCCAAAAACTAACACAGAGTTTAGGTTGCCTGGTGGTATCTGGTGCCCTTCCATAATGTTTTCAGCTACACATACAACCTCTGAAAAGATGGACATACAGAGCTAAGGTACATGACACCCTTGCAATGCAACCTTAACTTTGCCCTGTTCCCCTCCACTCCTGAATCTGCATCCTCCCTACCCCCATACCTCCTGCACTGCTCCAACACCCCGATACATTCCCCCTCTCTGCTCAACCCTCCCCCCATCAGACCCTAGCTTTGCTCCAAAAGAGTTATAAGAATCTGGAACTGTAATAAACAACTCATATAAGGGGGACTGTGTATCAGGAACCCCTTGACCAAATGCCTCTGCAAATTGCTTTCCTTTGATCTACTCTGTTCATTTATTCAAGATGATTACATAATGCCAACTGCTTATTTGGTCTTTCAACTTCCCTCTATTTAAGTAATGCTAATTTCCTTGACAAGACTAACGTAAAATCAGCATCTATATGTGGATTATTGAGCACTTTACATTTTTGCTCTTAAACCTGAAATTTTGGTCTCTGGGCAAAACTTCCAAAGAGAATGCCTGAAGAATACAAGGAACGCACATGACACATTCTCTGAAAGTAAATCCCAAGGGTAGGGATCAAACTCACAGGGCATATGTCCAGTTCCAATTCAATGGGCCACACTATGATATGATACCTTGAGTCACCCAGCTCCTGTAATGGTGGGCTGAATGGAAATCCTTTGGCTCTTAAGAGACCCTTAAAACAACACACAGCAAAATATGAACTAATTCCACAGACTCTTGTAGCCTGATGCTTTAGTGGTTAATAATTGTTGTTGGTTGCCAATTAATACCAATTTAAAGAGCTTGGGTTTAAGTTCCAGGATCAGACACAACAGAATTAAAATTAACAAATCCAGTATTTGGTGGGAAATCTGGTGTACGGCAAAGACACTCACACTGAGGGCAAAGCAAAGCCTTAGCCACTTTCATTAGCACAATCAGCAGAGACCAGTCTCCTCCAAACCACATAAACCCTACTCACACTGGGCAGATGAATTTCTTTGAGAGAAGGAGAGAGTGAAAGATGACGCGTCTTTCAGGTCTATGGAGCAGCTCTGTAAAATCTACTTAAACCAAATAGCTGAAGTAAACCTGCACATTTGTATACACACCCTCCTACTTCCCTCCGTGGCAGGGGGTTGGAAGGATTTGCATAGCAGAATGTGCTATAGTATGGCCCTGAATCAACCCTTATGCACTGCCATTCAAGGAGCCCTCATGCAGCTTCCCTGATTTGTGTAGTGGGATTGTACCGTTTCCATTTTTAGGTTGACTTCCACACCCACAGAGGCGGTGGATGAATTTATCCCATGTACATGTAACCTGAGATAAGTCATTGTAAATAACCGGCATGCAGTTAGATTTTCTTCTTCTAAATGTTAAGAGCTTGCTTTTCTACAGTTGCACACACAAAGATCTGCAAGCAACTGCACATCTAATTTTCACACACAATTGTACAGGCAAATAAATGCTTATCCATTTAATAGACTATTTACATGTGCAAATATTCCAGTTTATGCAGCGAGCCATAATTAGGCTAATAGAATGTATTTTAGAAACTCAGACCCAAAAGGAGTGTCTTGACTATTTACTAATTCCAAAAAAGGAAATAAGGATTGAATTATTCGGAAACCTATAAAGAAAACAAGCAACTTTTAAGCATTTAATAATGTTTTAATACGTTTAAAAAGACAAATAGCACCCTTATGTTAAAAGGGGATTTTTATGGAATTACCTATAAAGACGTGGCATCCTGGAATGTTGCTTGCTTGTGTGGGTATAACCTATAGGCAGCAGCTATACCTAAAAATGATTCTTAGTTGGAGATATTATGGTAGGGATTAAGATTTACTGTCTGTATGTTCAGTATATAAAGATAATTGCATTATAGCTGATCATAAGTATTTCTCCAAGATCTAACTCCTGAGAATTCAAACTAACAGAATTAGCAAGGCCAAGTGCAGTAGCACTATCTGGTAACTTGCAATAATTTTAGATAATCCTTATGAAAAAGTCCTTTGAAATTTTAATAGGGCTGACATCTAAAGGGTTCCATAGAAATTACTCTAAACATCTATGCAATTTTTTTTACCAGTCTTCAAAATTCTATAGCAGGAGTATTAATTTAAAAAAAAATTCTATGGAGTGGCCAAAAACCTATAGAAAATTTAATTATCCTCTAATTAGGCCCCTTTAAGGTGGCTCAAATTGAGCAACCAAAAATGGACAATCACTCATCACTTTTGAAAACTTAGGCTGGTGATTTATTACTACTACTACAGGTATCAAAAAGGGTGATCTAAGCATTGTACCCCTCAGTTATGCAATCAGGCATCGTGCAATGAGATGAGGCTTTTTTCATTAACTTGGTGTGGAAATTTGGTAACTCTGAGATGACAATGAGATATTTTCCTTTACTATCACGGTGAGCATCCAACTGCCACCACCACTCCAGGACCCAAAAGAACTGAGAAAAGTCTGAAAAATGGCTGAATCAACTTTGACATTTAACGGATGGGCCAATCTTGCTACCATTGTAGCCAATGGGAAGTTTGCCATTTACTTCACTTGGAGTAAAATTAGGCTTTGAGTCTAATTCCAGGAATGCTCTCATGACACTTGTAAACCTCTGTCTCACCCCTACTTCTAACCTTTACCTGCAGTTAGGGACACATGCTCACAAAGATCTGGTTGCTAAATATTTTCCAGTTGCTACTGGAAATCTTTTCACTTGCTGAACAGAGATACTAATTGTGCTGTTTAACAAATGTGCTGTCATTTGCCAAATGTCTAGTAAGTATTTGCTTTGCAGGGAAATTTGAATCTGTTTTCATGTAAAATAATGCCAAGAGATCTCTAATTAGCTAGCAAAATATAGGGCACATTTTGCCATCCTTATTCAAGTGAGTAATCTTTATTCAGACAGTTACTTCCATCTAGGTCGAATATATATATGAGATCAGAGTCAACCTGTGCCTGCAATACCTCACACTCCCCCTTGATAATATGGATAATAATAATCAACAACAGCACTTTGTACTTCTGTGATGAAAGACTGGCATCTTGGATGAGTCACTGGGAGTGAAGTGAACCCATCCACTTACAGTGAGCTTAGCACCTGGAGTGAGGAGCTGCCTATGGGGGTGCAGGGACTGCAGTGTCTGAGGGGGCCCAGCCTGCTGGGCCAGGGAGCAGTGGAGGACCTGCTGGGAGTCTGTGCTACTGAGGGAATAAGCGACAGCTTCCTCTATGTGATAGTGTTGCTCTGTGGCCTTGGAGAGTCTGGAGATTTGAAAGAAGTGGCGGGTGCAGTGGGCCTCAGTCTACTGGGGGTGAAGATTGTGGAAATGAGAGTTTTAGCGGGGAGCTGTCTTCCCTGTGAAAGGTGGTAGTATCATCCATGTTGGACAGAGGCCTGACTGGTGAGGAGTCTTCCTCCCTGACAGGAATTTGTGAAGCTTAAATAGAACTTTTAAATCGACAGTTGGTTGGCGTTGATTGATTTGGCGAGGAGCTCACCTTTTCCCCTCCATAGGGAGTAGCAATATCGCAGTGATGATTGCTGAGTGGTGACTGAGCTGGAGCAAGCTGGGAAGGAGCCCTTTCTCCCACTCTGTTGGGAATAGCGGAATGGCCCTGATTTGAAGGCTGAGTGGTCTATTCTACTCTTCCCAAGTTGAGAGAGGTCTTGAAGTATGTAGGCATTTGCCTTAGAGATTGTTTGCTTCCCGCCAGCTTGACCTGTGTATCCTCATCTGTTACAATTAACTGACTTCTTCAAGAAGCAAACTCTCTTCCTCACCACCAGGAGTTTGGCACACGCTAGTTCTGATTTTCCTGCTACTTTGAAGTCTGGGGGAAGGAAACCCCTGGAAGTATCTTTATCGACTGAGTATCTTTATAGACTAAGGCTCTTATAGACTTAGAACTTATGAATAGTAGAAGCAATATCTACTAACCTGTATCATCAGAGTCAGTGGACTATAATTCTCCTTTTCATGATTCCCAGTTCCCATTGGTTTTATCTTTGTTGAAATCTCTTGTGGAGGAGTTAGAGAGTATTAAGAACTCTCTTTGAATTTAAAATTTTTGGGTGGATTATAGGAGGATTGATCTAACTGGCAAGCTAGATTCCCTCCCCCACTCCAGCCCCACACACAGCTAAATCTAATCTGGAGATAGAAAAATCTAAAATTATAGATACATTTGACTCAAGGTGGGAATATACAGAGCTTTATTAATGTCCCTAAAGCTAATTGAAGAGAAATTGACTCCTCTTCTTATTGGTTTACCATAGATAGGATCTCTGAGGTTTCAAAAATCCTGTCTCTTGATTTAAATACTTCCAGGAATAATTCCCCCTCCCTTAGAAATCCTTCAAATATCTGTGTCTTCGAAAAAGCTGAAAATTTGGCCCTCTGATATTTGACATAAATGGGTCCCTGTGTTGATTTTTTAGGCTTTCAAAGGGACTATATTCAGACAGACAGACCCTTACAGATACTGATCTAAACCAGTTATTGGTTGATAAGGTTAGTTACCATTTAACTGTTAAGTTCATAAGGCACCTTTATTCTCAATATGTGCACGAGAGTTGGGAGGTAGAATTTTCTTATTGGCATATAGTTTCTAGAATTTGGAATGTGAGGAAATAGTTAAGGTTCCAAAGCTCTGAAACATTTAAGGCTTCATTTCTAGAGTAGAAACCACTCTTGCAATATCCTTACTCTACAGCACATTCTCAAATAATGTAAAATATAATTCTTTGGGTCTACAAGAAGAGGCTGGTTCTTATTATTTAACTTATGAGAAAATAATTTAGGATTTACATCAACTTTTTCTTAGATACATTCTAGAACTTTTTGTACTATTGATTTAACTGGGTCTCTTATGTGTGATCCTCTGATCTCTTATTCTAGGCCCAACAGCTTTACCATTCCCCCTTCCCCCAAATGGTGTTGTCTTTTATAGGAGCTTTGAGATAGAATTTCAAGAGGATTCCCCTCCACCATTATGTTCACAATCTCCATGTAGATTACTCATCAGAATAATGTGGTATTTGGAGATTAATCAAATTCTTACAATCAGGCAGTTGAATTCATTATTTATATTTGACTAAATTGTCCAATTCCTTTGCCTCCATCCAGGGAGAGTTTTTGCGAGTACAATTTATGTATTTTATCCTTGAATTTGTCTGAGTATAAAAATAAGATGAACACTGGAGGTTTTTTTAAAATGTTTGGAAACTTGTGATTTGATTCTTTTACAAGACACATGGTTAGCTGACTGAAATCATTCCGGGTTTTTAATTATTTCTCCAAGGAGGAAGTTGATTGTCAAAAAGGAGTTGTACATCAGGAGGACTTGGCACCTTGGTTTCCTTACACTTGAAAGCCCAAAATGTTTGGACATTCAGGCTATATTTTAAATTTTTTCTCCTGATCTCCAAATTTTAGTATTAAATGTTTATTTTCCCTCCATATCCTCCCCCTTTTTATTCTGAGTCACTGTGGGAGTGCCAGGATGAGCAAAATGATATAGTAGGGCTTCAATTTCCAATGGCATGTCTAATTATTGTGGAAGACTTTGACGCTGAATAGGTCCTTCAACTAATTAAGTATCAGGGAAAGAAAATATTGAGGAGGTTTTTTAACTTCCCCCTCAAAACTCTAGAGGTCAATTGGTTAACATCTCTTGGCAAAAAGTAAAGGCTTTATTAGATAAGTTTAATCTGATACCTGTAAATGGAAGAAGCGAGGGAAATAGAGAAGAGCATTTTACTTATATTACATGGTGATAGTATTATTGATTATATTGTTATCTCTATAATTAATTGGCCCTTCTATAGGGATTTCTCTATATTTTCTTGGCTAGATAGTGACCTCTCGCTATAATTATGGATGAAGTGCCCTTTTGAGAAAGCATTTTATTTCTGCTAGGTGAGGATGCCTTAATTATCCCTTTGGACCAATGTGGTTGTAAAAGACTAAAATGGATCTCAGCCAGTCAGAACAAATTCTCAAGGAGATTGCAGGGTTCTGATGTTAGATGTTTCAGAAACCTAATTATTAATTCTAAGAATTCCTCTCAAATTTGTGAATCATATGAGTTGCTGGGAAGATCTTACAACCACTTGTCTCTAAACAAATTCATTTTGTTTTTAATTATCCCAAAAATTCTTTCAAATATAAGCGCACTTGGTGTCATGTGGACTTGGTGGAGAAGTCTGTTCTAGTGCACACAGCTACTAGGGTAAAACACAATCCCACTTCTTATTTACTTCAGAATTTAGTAGCTGCCAGAAGAAGATATAAAGGTGTATTATACTATAAAACCCAAGACTGTCTTAGTTCCTTGTGGAAGGATTTTGAAGCGGCAATTAAAACTAAAAATTCTTCCATGTTTTGGAAGATGGTGGCCTTGGGCTTTGGTAGATATACTCCAGTTGAGGAACTGCATATTAATGATGAAGCCTGGATAGCACATTTTGGCTAGGTTTTTAATAATTCCCCTCAATCAGTTTTTTTAAAATCTAATTCTACCATAGTTGATGAAATGAGGAATTCTTTCTTTGATTTACCATTCTGGCCTTCATTATTGGACATTTATTTTAGCCCATGACTGAAAAAAAAAACCCCAGGGGAAGATTATTTCCCTGCTGAAATTTTTCAGGGAAATCTTGGTTGGTGGTCTCCAGTCTCGGCTAAATTGTTTACTGCCATCAATTGTACTGGATAGATTTTGTGTGGCTGGAAGTCTAGTGTGATAGCTCCTATTTTTAAAAAAGAGGACAGAAAGAATCCTACTTCATACAGACCTATTAGTTTGTTAGATGTGGCAGGGAAAATTTCTTCCAGATTTTTACTATCTAAACTTGAAATATGGGCTTTAGAGGCTAATTTACTACATGAAGAGGAGTCTGGCTTTAGGGCTGGTCGAGTCACAAATTATAATTCTTTTATTTTATTCTATATGATTTATAAATATACTGTGGTTATGGGTACTAGATTGTATGGTGCTTTCATAGATCTAAAGATGTCATTTGATTCTATTAACTGAGACAAACTTTGGGTGAAATTAAGAAGGATGGATATCCAGTTAAGCTTTTTGTATATTTTGGAGGCTCTATACCATGGCAATATGGCTAGGGTAAGATCTAAAGTCAGTGGAGAATGTACTGTTTTCCCTACTTCTAGGGAAGTACACCAGGGAAGCCTTCTAGTGCCTCTTCTTTTTAATTTCTATTTAATTTAATTTAATGGATATTTTAAAGAAAGATAATTTGTTTCCGACACAAATTAAGGGTATATCTATCCGGGTGTTAAAATATGGCAATGGCATGGTTGGTTGATTGCAAACGCCAAGAGGCCTCCACACTATTATCTCATTTTTCTTCTCAAGAGCTGGTTTTTAGTTATAATAAGACAAAGTTCATGATTTTTGGGAAGAATCCCCTGCAAATTGAGTGGAAGACAAAAGGCTGCCTTGTAGAACAAGTGTCTGCTATTATATATTTATGGATGAAGTTTCATCATTTGGGCTTTTGGACCCCTTATCATAAAAACTTAAAACAAAAAGCCTTTAGCTCTGCTCAGGGGGTGTGGTGTTTTACCTGCGTATTTGGTGAGAACAGAGTTGCCCCAGTGCTAAGAATTTTTAATGCTAAAAGAATATCGCAGGTGCTCTAAGGGTCTGAAGTTTGATTTAGAAGACAAATTTTGGCCTTAGAAGTCATTCAAAAAAATTTGTGAGGAGACTTTTTATTCTTCCAAATTCTATCCCTGCCTTGTCTTTATGTGACAAGGTGGGTGCTTTTTCTGTTGGTAGTAGATCTTGTATTGCTTTTCTTAAATTATGGTCTAATATCTGTACTGTTCCAGCTTATAGATTGCCCCTCTTTGCCTTCAGGAGATGGAGGAGCAATCTGTGTACTCCTTATTTCCAAGCTATAAGACCCTCCAATTTATTATAGCTAGGTTGGGTTTTTCTATTACTAACTTATTGTCAATATCTTTTAATCAATGTAATGAATTACTTAAACAGAGAATGACCGATATTACCCAACCAGAACATCTGGCTATGATTCATTATTCTAAGTTTGCCTGCTGGTTTTCTACTTTGAAGACAACATGTGTTTTTGAAGTATTTGAATGAGTTATCAAATCCTCATTTACGTAAGGCATATACTCAGTTAAGATTCCAAACCATGTCTTTAAAGGTATATATGGTAGATATGGAAAATTCCTTCATCTTTGTTTTTCCTGATGTAAATTTGGAGCATTGATAGATCTACCTCATTAGCTTTTGGACTGTAGAATTTTCCAGCTTCTGAGAGCATGCTGGATTTTACCTTTCTTGTATAAAAAAGAATTTTTATTACCATCTCAAAATAGAATATTTTAAGTATGTTCTCAAATCTCCTATAGTAAATAAATTGGTGGCAATTTTTGCCCTTTTAGCATTGTGCTGAAAAATAGAGTTTTTATTAAATCATGATTGACATTTAAATGTGTTATATAAATGTTGCTGTTGTCTTAGATTGTGTATGTTTTTCTTTTGGTATTCACAAAGGACACATGTCACACGTGATCTAATAATACTGAATTAAATACGTCTATGACAGTTTTCACTTGATCATCTAAAAGCATGTTATATACATTTATGAACTAAGGAGCACAATAGCCCTGTCAGGGAGTTAAGAATTATTGAAAGTAATAAATTATCATATGTAATAGAGAGGAGTAGAGCTGGTCAAAAATAGGATATATTTTTTTGTGTGAAAATATTCTCAATTTTTCCTTTTATTTTTTATAAAAATCACAATAAAAATTAAGTAAAATTGCAAATTTTGAAAATTTTCAACCAGTTCTAGAGCAGAGCTTCAGATGTTCTATGAAAAGGACTTAAGGGTTAAGATGGGATAACCAACTGAATGTGAGCTCCTATGCAGTGATTAAGAGAGCTAGCATGATTCTTGGATATATAAACAGGGGAATATAGAGTAGAAACAGAGAGGTGGTATTATTACCTCTCTATATAGCATTATATAGATCATTACTGGAATACTGTGTTCAGTTCTGGTGTCCACACTTCAAAAAGTTTGTTAAAAAATTGAGACGGGTTCAGTAAAGAGCTACAAGAATGATTCAAGATCTGGAAAACCTGTTCTACAATGAGAGAGTTAAGCAGGTCAATCTATTTCTTTTGTCCAAGAGAAGGTTCAGAGATGACGTGATCATAATTAGGAAGAAGATTTCTGATGGTAGAGGGGTCTTTAATTTAGCAGACAGAGGCATAACAAGACGTAATGGCTAAGCACTGAAGCTAGACAAATTCAGATTGGAAAGAAAGTGCACAAGCAAGGGTAATTAACAATTCAAACAATTTACCGGGGTGCAGTGGGTTATCTGTCACTTGAAAACTTTAAATCAGAAGACTGGATGTCATTCTAAAAGTCAGGGTCTAGCTCAATCAGAAGTTATTGGACTTGATGCAGGAATTGCTGGGTGAAATTCTATGACCTGTGTTATGCAGGAGGTCTGACTGGGTGATCATAATGGTCCTTTCTGGCCTTGGAATCTATGAAGCTATAAATGTGAATTGAGTTTGGTGATCTCACTCTAGTCCTAACAGCAAAGTGTCCTCAGCTTGCACTAGTGCTGCATGTTTATAATCCTGCCACCAAATCTGAGTCTGACTCAGTCCCCAGTGCAATTTAGAGCAGCTGCAGGCCTGTTCCAAGTTGCCTCTGACTGCAGGTCCCCAAGAAGCTGTTCCAGCAGCTAGGGATCACCAGATCTCATTAGCTCCTTGGCCACATTCCTCCTTCAACCATTCCCCAGACACACCACCTGCCCTGGGGACTGAGAGTGGGAGATGATGGGCCAGCTGTATGCCACATGGGGATTCCCCAGACAGTATGGAGTCTTCAGGTAGCAGGTCATGTGAGCTTTCTGGCTGCTGACCAAGGATCTGGCACCATGTTTGATTTGATGCCAAAGGTTTAATGGGCAAGGAGCGAGAACTATCCCTAGAAATGTCCCCTCCCAATCAGGATTGAGGTTTGGTGTCAGGTCAGTATGCAGAAGTTGGCTTTCCTCCCTTCTGTGCTTTAAACAGTGAATGCAACAGTAAATGTCAGCCGCCAGGGGCATCAGTCTGGCACCTTTAATGAGCACTAAATGCACATGCATGCCTATATGAATCAATAGTGCTCAATCAAACAATCTCCTATATCTGTGCCATATTTTACTGTGTTTTTTGTGGTGTCCTAGACAAAATACAACTGTGAACATACAGCACGCTGGATACGTGTATCAGTGCCAAGGTTATGTGCTAAACCCTCGGGATAAATATCCATTATTTTCTGTCACTGGCTAATGTTCAGATTTCTTTTATTTTCATTGGCTAGCCAACACCAATTAGTGTGTGAGGATTAGCTACATTACATCACCAGCCATGTCTCTTAGAAGCAGTGCGACTGCAAAAACGGTACATGTTTCCATTTATCCATTGCATGCCTGTGACTTGCATTCACCCTGCAACATGCTTCCACCCATTAAAGAAAAGCTGTCATGCTTCTCTCCCTTTTTAGAATACAAATGGAGCCACTCTCATGTAGTCTTGGCTTCGGATCAGCCCTCTTATAAATTATAAGGGTGGAGAATTTCCTCCGGGTCCTTAAATGTTGATTTAGAATGCTTTAACTCACCATCATAAAGACGTTTCTAAAACAGAAAAATAAAACAGCCATAACTTTTATTTGCCCCCATAAAATGACAATTTACAAGCTCCCATTGCTTACTAACAACTGTGGTTTCTGGGGCAATGTTACCTTGGTTGATGATATGAAGTAAGTCAAGAATCCTTGGGCCAGATTTACTATTGCTGGTGCAAGAAGGTGTAGTTTATATCTCCCTTCACCAGCCTCGTCCCTGGTGCTGTAAGGGGCATTCACCCTAAGGGAGGGCAGGCAGTGGTAACCACTTTAAATGGTGGCTAGAACAGTGGTGGAAGCTGTCAGGAGCATGGGCTGTTTGCATCCTCAGCTTCCTTGGCCATATCTCTGATCCAGCCAGTGCAGCTCATTTTATGCTCAGTGATAGCCTCCTGGAACTCCACCCTTGGTAGAGGTGAGGTTATGGGCATGTTCCATTGTTCTGTACCCCACCTTGGGATTGCTAGAGCACACTGGACTCCAGCCGTGTCTCTAATACACTCCTAGACAAGAGGCTGCTGCAGGGGAGGGGGCTGATGTTAAAGCTATCCCCGCCATCTTTCCTCCAACTCTGCTACACTGTGAGAATACCTAGCAGGGGAAGTATGGGCTTTCTGCTCCCTTTGCACTCCAGGAAGGTTGCAAATGAAATGGAATTGACCTGAGAATGTGGCTCAATAATTTCACACAGATATGGTCATAAATACTCTGTAAGATGACAAAAGTGGTTCAGAAAGCCCTCATGTCAAAATGAGAGGTCAAGCATTTCCCACAGAAGAAGAACAAACTTGAAGGAATGCACCCGCTGAGAGAGTCAGAGTAATTGCATAGATTAATCAGTGGGATTGCCAGAAATGGTGCATACATTCCTGCCTATTTCCATAAACTAAATGTGCAGCTTTTATTTAGAAGGATGACCTGCCTGTTAGTCTGTCGTTTTGCACACTAGGACCATAGTGAGATTTTTGTAAGACTTTGGTGCTCCAAAGTAGTCCTGTTGTCATTGTTTAATTGAAGCCTTAACCTCTCTTCACTTTTTCAGTTTAATATATCTTGAATGACCTGGGCTCCCTCTCGAGTTGTGTTACTCTGTTTGACTGCTAGATAATTAGTGCAGCGGGTTGTTTTCCTGGCTGTTGTCCAATTGGCTGGGATAGAGTCTGTTGCTCAGATGCTGTGGCTCATTGCCCATACATTGGAATATCACTTGGAAAGACTCTCCTTGTCTGACCCAAGATTTTAGCTAGCAATTTGAAAACACACGGGTTGATTTATTGTCCTCTTCTTGAAGTGTACCTATAATCTTCAGGGCATATATGCCATTATACACAATACGATCAATATCACAGCTGGTGCAGTTGGTGTGACCTAGCAGCAATAAAGGCCCAATAATAGACAAAAAGAAAATGCTGGTACACCAAAACTAAGTCACCATCCCTCAAAATTCAAAATGGTATGTAATGGTATAAACATGCTATTCTGTACACCTGCAATCTGCCTCTTACTGTCCTCCTCACACATTTTTTCCACTTTTGTCTAGCTCTCTTGCACTGGGTCTTCTCAACTAGCTCATAGGTCTTGGCTTCATGTCTGCAGTACATGACTTCTGTCTTGGTGTGACGGGGCAGTGTGGCCCTGCACTGGTACCGCAGGGGTTAACCCTTCCTTCCTAGCAGAGGAAGCCATGCCCCGGAAGCTCTGCTGGGCATGCTCCAACTGGAGAACAGGTATAAAAGCCTTCAGAGCTGCTCAGTCTGGGCTGACCGCCGGAGGGGAAGAAGGCACGCCGCCAGCTCCCAAGGAGGGATAGCCTGCTCATCAAGACCCAGAGGCCAGCCAAGCCTGGACGCACCCTGATGCCCAGACGGAGTACGTCACGGGAGGGGAACAGACTGGAGAACCCGGCGTTTATGGTAGGAAGTGACCCAGGGGAACTTTAGAGGCAAACGGCGTTAGAGTCGCACAGATGCTCGGTGTGTTGCAGGCTGATCCCTGCCGAGCTGATGGCAAGGGGAACTTGCCACTACCAGGGCCCTGGGTCGGGACCTGGTGGAGAGGGTTGCAGTAAGTTCCAAACTCCTCTGTTTTTCCCCCCTATGAAAACAGGCCATGCTTTCCTTTCCTTTTCCTTAGTCAGTATCTCTACTGCATTTTTTCATACCATGTGCATATGATCTATGGGAGAGCCATTATCAAAAGCACTTGTCTTCCTTTAAATCTCTAACAGCAGAGAGGAAAGAGAGAAATGCAAATAACAATTTAAACCACAGTTTATTCTATGAAGAATCTGCAGCTGGGAATGAAAAATTGAAGCTGGTTCAAACATGTAGAGGCCTATATCTAAATTTATTTATAAAGGAGAGCACTTAACTCATAGTGCCGCTAGCCTAGACTTTCTGTACAGTAGAGGAGAGCAGTAGGCACTCTTGAAATTAAAGGAATAGTTTTTGGGGTTTTGCAGATGAGGTAGAACCAGAGGTATAAACAAGGGGGCCACACTATATATGAAAAAGGTAGACGATGGAAGGATTAACGTGGTACAAGATTAAGCAATATGAATATAAATAAAGTTACACATTCTTAGGCCTTAAGTGAGTGGACACTTTGGATCAGGTTTTCAACTGCATTAAACTGGTGTATCTCAGTTGAATTCAACTGATGGAATAGTGATGGACAAACCCAGAAACTGTTACACACACACACACACACACACATGATTACACAAATGTGTTTGCATGAGTACCTATCCAGCCCATCAACATGCATCCCTGCCCCAAATAGCCCCATAAATACACACACACCTACCCCCATATAAGCTTTCATGCCCAGATGCAAACAAACTACCCTACACCCAATGCATTCTTTCTTAATTTGATGACCTATCAATGAAAATTCGAGGCAAGTGACATACTGAACTGAGAAAAGAAGGAAACAAAACAGAAACCAGGATTTATTCAACACACGTTTTCTTAACATAGATCCCACGCTATTCTTACATAATTGCCTATTATGCAAAGTTTTGTTCCCAAAACATGAACATCCATCTTGATATGATTTCTTCCTCCCCCGCCCTCTCATTTTAGCACATTAGTATTGGTCTGTGTGCAACAGGAAAGTGGAGTGATGATTGAAGTGATGTCATTAGTGAGGAATGTCATCATTTGCCATGATATACAATCCCAGTGGAACATTGAGTAAATGGCCAGATTATTAATATCAATAAAACGTGTGTAACTAGTATTATGTCACTGTATATCAGCGTAACATCTAAAAAAAGAACACATGGTTAATAATGCATGTGAGAAAAAAACATATTTGCAGTCTCCTGATAGTCTTGACTGATCCCAAGTCAGTAAGATCTCGAATGGGGTAGAACGCAGAATCAATTGCAAAGTTAAAGAATGGTCAATAGCTTACAAGAAATGGTAAAGTTCTTATATGTGTCATAGTGGAAGCTTCACAAAGAAACATAATAGATCAGGCACAGCAAAAGGGTCAAACTGTAACAAGTGGAGGCTCAGAAACCAAGCACTGAGAAAAAGTCATTAAGATACAGTTATCTCCTTATTACTTACAACTCAGCTATAGAGGTTTTTCTAGTTTCTACAGTTTTCCCAATGTCTCATCATGTTGCTATACTAAATTAGTGAGGTAGGAGGTTACAATGAAATTAAAATCCTTTCTGGTTGCTTTTCATGAGGACCCAATAGTTGTTGCAGCAGCATCAGATCAGGAGGAATAAGGCAGATTGTCAGCAAATATTTCTTCAAGTTTTGAAACACTTCACTCTTTGCCATGGCTTTTGTGTTTTGTGAACAGTGTGTCACTGAGGTTTCCTTACACCAAGGATCGGCAACTTTTGGCCCGGGGCCCGCCAGGGTAAGCACCCTGGTGGGCTGGGACAGTTTGTTTACCTGCCGTGTCCGCAGGTTCGGCCGATCGCGGCTCCCACTGGCCGCGGTTTGCCGCTTCAGGCCAATGGGGGCGGCGGGAAGCGGCGGCCAGCACATCCCTTGGTCCACGCCACTTCCCGCCTTACACAAATGTTTGCAGAAAGCAAATTACCAAGCTGGATGCATGAAAATTGTCAGAGGCCAAATTTTTAATTTGTGCATGCAAGTATTTGAGAGGGAAGTGCTTTCTTGCTCATCCAATCAGGGAACAGAAACAGATCCATGTGATTTATCTGACCATTCAGAACTAAGTAACAGAGCTTCAATTTTGATTGTTCGTGATCAATACAAAGAAAAGAACTGCAAATACATTCAAGTAATGAATAAATTAGAGGAAATTATGATCTGCTTGTGGATGTTCTGGGTGCCGAAAAAGACAAGCAATTAGAGTAAAACAAATTATTTGCATTTGCTCAGCTTTAATCACATAATCATTATCAAGTCACAGTTGGATGAAGACCTTTCTCCTGTTTGGGGTCCCATATCCATCTGTAGTAGTCTCTTGAATTTCCTTCTTTTATCTCTATGCCCATCTTTTGGGATCTGTTTCTCTCTCTCTCTCTCTCTCTCTCTCTCTCTCTCTCTCTGGGAGTTGTGTGCATATGGGTAGAAACTAGATCCCTTGACTGCTTTTTGTGGTCTTTCCACGTTTTGGAAACAATTTCAATTCTTAGAATGTTTTCCTCGCTCTGTTAGTACTGCCCTCCCTTCAGTCAATTGTTCCTCTGGATATTTTTTAAAAAAAGATGTGAATCCTCTATCTTATTGGTGCTCCATACCTGTTGGGACAGTGGAGTGCCACCCTTCCCTAGGGCATCCTCTGGGGTGCACAATATACCCTCCTGCATGCACTCTAAAATGTGTAGGCCAGGGCACCAACTGGGTGCTGAGCCTCTGGAGTTAAGTGCACTCCTGGCGGGACATAGAGGGAGTACCCTTGTGTCCCCTGGACTCAGGCTCTGCAATTCTGACAGGTCCTTCTGTGGAGTGCACAGGAGAGAGGCTCCTTTCAAACTCCCTCCCCCTGTGCACCCATATAAAGTCACTGCAGAACTGTCCCTGTATAACTAAATACATGCAGTACAGTTAGGTCTACGGTTGGGGTATCCTATCTCAAGAGTAATATGGGTAAGTAATCTGTTCATTATTTTAATATATACACATACAAAGTGAGACTAGGGGTTTGTCTACACAGCAAGTTACCGTGTGACAAACGAGGATGTGAATCTACAGCATGCCAGCTTGCTGCGAAGTAATGCTCCATGTGGACACAGCTACATATCACTGAAAGTCCTGGAGTGCTGCCCTCTGTGTAAACAAAAGCTATTTTCACAGTAAGATTATCTAAATCTCATTTCTTACTGGTTTTTGTTTCCAATGGATGACTTATCTTTTATTGCACATGGTGGAAATGACCAACTTCCTGGGCCATGTATTGAAGTTCTTTCTTAGTTGTCCTCAGTCATTATCCAGGTAAAACTCTAATTTACCTCAATAAGTTTTGCCTGAGAGTAAGGATTGAATATAACTGGTAAGGATGTAGGTCATTTGGTTTTCACACATAAATATAATATAATTAAATTCCATTTGAGATAGAGAAAGTCAACTAAGTGCTAAAATGAAAACAAAATTAAGATTATGGCTTGAATACTGTATAATGAAGATAGGCTTGTGCATTTCAAAGACTACAGTATAGTGATGGACACTGCCATCAACGGATATAATTGAATACAGCACACTGTCTTAATGGTAGAGTGAGGACCTATGTAGCAAAAGTATAATAAAAATATGAATTGGAATAATAAAACCACTCAAACTAATGGAAAATATGTTGTAGAATCCACAGCAACAATGTGGGATACATTGAGCCTTTCCAATACGCATATGCATAGCATGCTCTCTCAGCGGGGGAGTATTCCTTATTGTATGCTGAACATTTTTGGCATCCCTGCTGTGTTCTGTGGTGCAGACTTGGTGGAAAAAAAATATGAAAAATCCAACAAAGAGGATAAGAAAATATTTAACTATTTTTTGTGGGTAAATATTCATTATTATGTGTACTTTAAGGAAGGGAGACAGGATAGTCTGGAGGTTAAAGCATGGGACTTGGAGTCGGGTGTTCTGAGCTCTGTTCCTGGCTCCTCCAGTGACTTATTGTGTGGTCTTAGTCAAGTCACTTATGGCTAAATACCCAAAGGAGACTTAGGCGCCACGTTGCAACACCTAACATTTAGGTCCAGTGGAATTCACAGTGCTGAATTCCCTAAACAATGCATGGGGAAAGTTCGGTGCCTAAGAAAGGGATTCACAGAAACCAGCGAAGTGAGTAGAGAGCTGTTGAAGTTAGCGAGTAGGAAATTCTGAGGTGATGGGTGATGCCTCAAAGGAGTTTAGGCACCTAATTCTGGGCTAGAGGGTGCTGCCTATCTCTACTCCAGAGTCACAGCCATAAAATCTATGTTGGAGTTAGGTGCATAAGCCAGGTCAGCCTTTCCTTGCGAAAAGCCAAGGTGCGCCCTCCTCTTAAAATACTTATTCATTGGGCCCGAGAGAGAGTGAGAACGATAGCCTAGTGGTTAGCATATGTATCTGGGTGACCCAGGTTCCAATTTCTGCTCTATTGGCTCATTAGGTATTTTATACAAAGTGGAACAGCTCCAACAGGAGAGATTGAGAGAGACTCAGGGCAGAATACCCCATAAACTAGTGGTTAGGGCACTCAGGTGGGAGATGGGAAACCTATGTTATAATCTTTGCTTCAGCGCAGATAAAGTAAGGAATGGAACCTGGGTCTCCTACATCATCGGTGAGTGCTCTAGCCACTAGGTTATTGGGTAACATAATAAGATGGAATGTGGGTTAGACATGCTCAGAAAAGGCTTACTAGGTCGGGCTCTACAGGTGAGATAGGCAGGGGAGTGTCTCATTTGTGAATCCAGCCAAGACTTAAGCATGAGCTGGCTGCCAAGCAGTTTGGTGGTGTCAGGATTTAGGTGGCTTTGTGTATTCCCACCAGCAGAAATTTAGGCATGGGGACTTTACTGGCAATTACCTTGGTGACTAAGTGATTTATGTACCTACAGAGTTAGGCAGCAGCTGAGTAGGGGTTTTGAAGACTAGATTTTGGACTTAGGTGCCTAAAGTGACAATTAGGTGCCTAAATCTCTTTGTATCTAGCCTTTAGGCCCCCTCGGTCCAGCAAAGCACTCAGGCATATGCTTAATTTTAAGCACATGAGCAGTCTTGTTGACTTCAATGACATTACTTATGCGCTTAAGTGTTTGTTGGATTGAGGCCTTGATCTGTCTCTGACACAATTTTCTCATTTGTAAAACGGGGGTAATATGATTTCTTGCTGACAAGGGTGTGGTTAGGATATGCTAGCTGATGTTTGTAAAGCACATTGTGATCCTCTGCTGGAAGGTGTTATACAAGTTCACAGTATTACTATTTTAACTCATGGCTGGATACATTTAGCTTCCAGAAATAGTTTAGGGAGAGTTGGAAATGGAATACTTCTCCCTATGTGTCAAAGAAAGACAAACATGGAAATTTGTTTAGGTTTGTGACGTTTAGCCTCCCCCTGCTCCTCCAGGACCAGAGGGTAAAATAATCATATACCGCACTGTAGTAAAAACAACTTTCATCCTCATCAAGGGCAAAGACCCCTGTCATGTAAAATAATCTACTCCAGTAATCCAAAATCCACATTCATCTTTTAACTGGAGTAGTTGCAGAGGGACGTCTGAAGAACACCTCCCCTGCCCCTCAAATATTGCTGGATAGCAGCACAAACTCATTCAGAAACTGTATAGCTGTGTCACAGTCTGCTCGGTAGTCAGATATCTTAGTTTTGAGGCCCAGATTGACACTGGATTGTGGAAATTAAATCTCGCTTGACAATCCCCTCCTCCCACATTTTATCTAGTTTATTTGTTCTTATTTTGTAAAGCCAAACAAATTAACATTTTAACACCTAAGCCCCAGATCTGAAATGTGGCAGTGGCACTAAAGCATAAATTCTCAGCTGTTGCTGTACCATTTGGAGAGGATGTTTATATATTAGTAGATTTTTAAAGCCAGAAGGGACCATTAGATCATCTAGTCTGACTTGACAGGCCATAC
>NW_020664436.1:26253989-26311471 GCF_002925995.2 Terrapene triunguis
GATTAATTCTTGGTATAACAACACGGGACGTCAGCGGTTTTACACTCTGGATTAATTTCATCCAGGCTGCAGAAGGTTCGTGTTTACCATACCGGGCAGCTCATGCCCTTTAAGATCAATAGTAGGAGAGCTGGTGTAGAAGAAGCTCTTTTAAACCTGCTCAGAGCATATCTAGATGAGATGGTGGTAAAAACACCTCTGCCAAATCTAGAGTAATGCTGTTACTGTTGTTACCTATGGTAGAACTGCAATGGTGAGAGATTTCTCAAAAACTTGTGATTGCGGACAAGGCTAAAGTCTCAGCTAGTGGATGTTGTGAAGGCCAAGACTATACCACGGTTCAAAAAAGAATTATATAAGTTCATGGAGAATAGGTCCATCAATGGCTATTAGCCAGGTGGGACAGGGATGGTGTCCCTAGCCTCTGTTTGCCAGAAGCTGGGAATAGGCAACAGGGGATGGATCACTTGATGATTACCTGTTCTGTTAATTCCCTCTGAAACACCGGGCATTGGCCACTGTCAGAAGACAGGATACTGGGCTAGATGGACCATTGGTCTGACCCAGTATGGCCATTCTTATTTTCTGTTAAATTGTCTCTGTGGGCATGTTACTGCATAATTGTCCTTTCTATGGAAGTTTTGCATCCTCCTTTGAAGCATGTGGTATGGACAAATGTTGGAGACTGATGTGGGACTGTGATATAAGATGAGGGAAGGCAATGTGGTGTAGCGAACAGAGCATTGGACTGGGACTCAGGAAACCTGCATTCTATTCCTAGCACAGCCACAACTTTCTAGGTGACTTGGGCAAGCCGTTTTAACCTCTCTGTTCCTCAGTTTCCCCATATGTAAAATGGAGATAATGATTCTGGCTTCCTTTGTAAGCACTTTGAGTACTAAAGATGAAAAAGGCTATATAAGAGCTAGGTTTTGTTGCTCTGTGGTTGTTTTTTATTTATTATATGTCCGATCAATTGTGGCCAATTCCTATCGTCTATATATTAAGCATGATGCTGAAAATCAAGTAAAGTAACCTTTGGACCTCAAGAACTCCTATGAAATGCATTGTTTCTGCTTAATACTGGGTCCAATTCTGCAACTTTTACTCAGAAAAGGAGTCCCACTGAAGCCAAAAGAATTATTTTGTGAGTAAGTCCTAATTCATATGAGTAAAGGTTGCAGAATCAGGCCCACCATTATTATGAATTTGTGGTGGGCAGTAAAAAATAAGGTGGAGTGAGACCTGTTTATCCCCTTGGCATTCTAACCATAAGCATAATATCACTGACAGCTAATTAAAAGCTCTACTTGCATCCAGCGCACTAATGCCATTTCATAATAATACATTTCACAATGGGCGATATCCTGACTTCACTGAAGTCACTGAGAAAACTGCCATTGGCTTCAGTGGGCCAGGATCTTTATTCACTAACTTTCATGAGTATTTTCTGAGGTCGAGGAGTCTAGAATCTAGTCTTAAATTTGCACCTATAGCACCCAGTCCTGTAAGCCCTCCCTGTGTGTACCTCCCATATGTAACAGGTTTTCCCTTCACATTCTTAGGGCCTGATCCAATGATCATTGAAGTTAGTGCTGGAGCCGAAGCATTTTTCTATTCCATTTCCACCAACCTTTCCATTTTATTTCTATGCTCACAAAACTACTAAATTGTAAAAAGACTTTTATTTTGTTGCACGTCACATTGTTGCTTGTGTTTTTATTTGTTGTAATATAAACATGATGAAGCAACTCAAGGGATCTGTCATGGAAAATATTTATTGACCAAATCATTATTAAAATTATCCCCAAAAGAGGAACAAAAATAGCCGAGACACAATAACCACCCAAATGACCTTTAATTGTAATTTATTTTAGACTTACATATTGATGAATTTATTCAATGACAATAATAGCTGATTCCATCTGGAAAGCAGGAAGACATCTAACATAGTGGGAGATACAGTTTTGCCCAAAAGAAAATACCATGTAATACTGAAATAGATTTAGGATGTCAAAATCAAAATTAGTAACTAAATTGGCAGGGCCTTGATTTTTAAAATTGACTAGTTATTTGGAGTGCCTCAATTCACATCTCAAAGGGGTCTGATTTTCAGAGGGCAAGTGCTCAGTGCTCTTCTCTCCCTTTCTTGCTATGAGCATAGGGACTGCATTGTAGAGCCCTTGTACATGACACACAAGGGGATTGGCTCCCTTTAGCACTCCTCCATGTGCACTTCCACATAAGTACCTGTCACAACATGGCCCATGATGAGCCAGCCTGAGCAGGATCCAGAGTTTACTTGCTGTGCCTATAGAGCTAACTTCAGCACAGTTTTCCTACTCACCATCTTAAGCATTGTTTAATCTTCCATAATCTTTGTCCTTCTGAGTCAGTGCAGGACCAGGGCCCCAGCATAGCCCAGTGCATGTCTCTGTGATACCTTACAGTGATTTGCAGTAATCCATTCTGAATGTCATGATCCTCACCTGATCCAAAATGAAGATGCTCGAATTCTTGGCTGAGCAGAACAAACAAACATAAAACAACCAATAGAAATAGACAAAGATTGAAAGGGAGAGAAGATGGCTAGTGCTTAGGTTAGAGTTATAAAGGGGAATTGCTGTGATGCGGTAGTTAAGGTTTGAAGCAACACACAAGGAAACCCCAAGGAAATCATTAATATGAGACCTGCTGTTAAATCTCTGATATTCCTAAATATTAGTAGATTTGATTTTGAATCCCTCTCATTGGCATTAGACACTTTCACAATTTACTCAGCAATTGTTTAACACAGACACTCTTTTAAGAAGGCAAGTGGAAAAGGTTTAGCTGTAATCCCTGGTTTTGTGTGCATGTGAGTAGCCAGCAGAGGGTTAGGAGTGTACTGTAGACCCTTTTCTCCAGGAAGAAGCTTCTTGGACTAAAGATGACATTTGCCATTTTGAAGTTGTCAAGCGGAGAATGAATAGTGAATATTTGCAAGGTTGTGGAATAGACAGGAGCCAATCTCTTTTCTCAAAGATCATCACCCTATATATAAATGGCTCAGTTTGAAAGAAGATTTTATTAATCCTTGAGTCCTACAAAGGCTACTGAGCCTACTTTGAAAGGAGGTTTTATTATATGGTACTTGGTTAGAAACAATCTGAATGGAATTTATTTCCTTTTTTACCCACCCACTAAAATGTAGTTTTTACACATTTGCAAATTTCTACTGAAAAAAAGTGTTACTATATAAAGGTACCAACAAACAGGCTGTATTATCCCATTTGCTACTAAGGATACTCTGAAGTCACTTGAAACCAATGCTTTTGTCTGTCCTTCATTTGAAAAAACAGCAGCTTTCTCTCCCCTCCCCTCCTCCCCACCCTCGGCTCCTGGGAGAAAAAGAAAGGGGAAAGTTCCCTGGTTTACACTTCTCGCATGGGTCAGTAGAAGGGAGCCCAATCTGGGAGGAGGTTCCCTGGCAAAAGGAAAGGCAGGGATCCTTGCTCTGGGGGTCTAATTTCATACACAGCTGTTCCTGATTTTTTTTTTTATTTTGAAATTTCAATTTTTTTTCACTGAAATTGAATTTCAACAAAAATAGCTGATGACATCTTCATAATTTCTCTCCATATTTTGCCCAGTTCTTACTTCTATCATACTATCTCCTATATAATGGTACATACTGGTGGTTCTCCAACTTATTCATTTTGCACACCACTTTGGACCTGATCCCAGGCCCACTGATGCCAACAGGAATCTTTCCACTGATTTCAGTGGGCTTTGGATCAGGTGCTCAGTGGCAGAGTCAGTGTCATGGACCCACCCCACCACCTGGCATCCCCATCTTCCACTTCTTGGTTTTCAAAATGTTGTTCATATTGTTCCCTGGGAAGGGTGCTGAAGACCGCTGACTATTCACTCTATTGTTTGAGAATCAATGTGGATGGTGAGGTGTCTAATCAAAAAACTGTTGCTTAAAGCATGGGGTCTTCTAATCAAAGTGGAGCATAATAGTAGTCATTGTTTGGAGACCACTTTGAGTTGGTCTTTCAAAACAAAAGGTTGCCTAGGAAGGTAGATCTGTGTAGAGATTTTAACTTTCCTGTGAGAGACCCACTTTCAGGGGTGGGTTTCATTTAAAAGCAGATGATGCTTCCATAATGATAATAGGAGATTGGTTGTTGTTGACGTAAATGGGAGCCGGAGCAGGGCAGCTATACTGGAGTTGGACTCAGGCTCACATAAGGCAGTGTAGACACTGGAGTGCCAGGTTGGGACTCAAGAGTTCAGCAGTTACAAATGAGTGTAGACGCTGGGTCTGCTAATTGGAGTTCTACTAACCCATGGCTTACATTACATTACAGGACAGACATACCCTGGATAGCTTAGGAGGTTGTTGACTCAATGGTCTTCAGCAGTGGAGAAGACTCCTGTATATCCAATGTCTTGAAAAGTATCACAATGCCTCTGGAAAGAGGAATCAATCGCCAGCAGCATCAAAGGTAAACAATGGCAAAAGGAAAGGTGAATTCCTCCGCCACAGTATTCAAGGTACTCAGCTTCATAAAATCAACCCAAAATTGTTACTGGAGGTGGGGGGAGGGAAAGTGAAGAATGTCCTGCTTGTAGCTCCCCCCATGTCCTGGGGAGCATGACTGTGTTTGCACGTTGAGGTATTTTCCCTGGCTTTGTCTCCGCGCTGGATCGTGAGCTCGCTGGTGTCACATTGCTCTGCAACTTCCCGGAACGTGCCAGTGTTTCCAGGAGTGAAACATACATCCCCCGCCCCCCTTTCTTCGACCCCCATCCACAGCCTGACACTGGAGCTGGAGAGCTGCGGCTGCTGCTGGCTAGCCTCCAGCCATCCACCGACCCAGCTAATGAGGGCCAGGTTTATTCCGCTAGTACGGCTGCCAGGGAGCCAATGTAGCTAGGAGGAGGAAAAGAATTTCACGTCAGACACGACTTTCCCTTTCTTTTTTTAAAAAGTGCATACATTTGGGGTGTGTGTGTGTGTGTGTGTGTGTGTATGTGTGTGTGTGTGAGAGAGAGAGAGAGAGAGAGATCTGCTGGGATACATACAATATATAATCATAAATAGCCGTGCAACCCATTAATAAGCATGTACTAAATAACCTCAGCCCGGGCTCTCTAACACGCACAGCTATATGAAGTGTGTGGATAATTACATTGCATATACGCAGCAGATTCATATACTAGACAAAATACTTTAGCCATCTAACCGGTTTCTTTGGAAACATACAACCCACTGCTTCAGTCATTCATGCGTAGCGCTCATCTTCTCGTAGATCCGGAAAACAAAGGCTCCCACGTGTGAGGGGACAGGACTGAGGTGTGATAAAAATAAAACGCCGGGCAGCCGTCAATAGAAGTACAGCCAGAAAGGACCCCTTAACTTCGCCCCCCCCCCTTTTTTTTTCAAGGAGGCGAGAGCTGATTCAGTTGCGCGAGTTCTGTCTTTCTTGCCTTCTGTTTTCAAACAGTCCTTTCTCCAGATCAGTTTCAAGTGCGTTTTAAATGACTGAAGGGGCACCCAACTTTTGCAATGCTCTAAGTCCCCCCTCTTTAGAGACGTGTGTTTAAAAATGAATGTTCCGGGTAATACAAAGAAAGGGGGTATTGGCTGGGTGGGAGAGAAGTGTGGTCATTGCACGGGGCGATTCGAGGGGCATTGCAGAGCCGGACTGAGAAGGTTTGCGCTAACTGAGGGATGCTCTTTAGTGCAGGACTAAAGACGTTTAAGGGCGATCAGGGTGAAGGATGCTAGATAACAGGCTCAGCTGCCTTTTGGGGCAGGGCTTTGGGTTCTGGTGTCTTCCCCTGTTCATCACATCGAGCGCGGCTACAGCTACACTCCGTATTCATCACGTTCACACTCATCAGAGCCGGGGCTGGAGGCGCTGGACTCCTCTTCCCAGGAGAGGAGGGAAATGCAGGGCGCTTCTTGTCCTAACAGCAGACTAGGGAAAGTAAGAAAGTGACATCCCTTTTGCTTTGACTTGCTCCTCCCATGCCCCAGTTTAGGACCGTCCCTTGTAGAAAAAGGAGAGGGGCGGGGCGGGATGGTTCTGGGGGGCTGGAGTTGGGATCGCCTTCCAGGTAGACGAGAGCAAATTGTCAGATCAGAAACGGGAATTATGTCATTCCTAAGGAGGAATGAATTCAAAAGCGCTTCCTTGTGTGGCTGATTGACAGCAGTACACGCGATGGAGAGTATATAAAAGCAGAGAGCAGCCCCTCGCAAGCCACTGGAAGAAATCTCAGCCAGACTACAGCAGATTCCGCAGCCCCGAGGAAGCTTGGAGTTTGCACTTCGCTTTTTAAAATAACTCCCGCTCGCTTTCTTTTTGGATTTGATTTGGAGCGTTAACAATAAAAGAGCAGCAGCAGATCCTTTTATGCCGGGTAAGGGGGGACACCTTTTAAGATTTCACAATGCCGCGATTGGCAGAAAACTGCTATTATGAGCTATGGGTGATGGATTTGTCTGTCTGCTTATCTGTCTGTCCTCCATCTCCTCTTAGGTCTGCTTAACTCAGTAGTAGAGCATCTGTTATTCAATCCATCTTTCTTTTGGACGACTATCTTTTCAGCTGTCATGATAGCTGGGAATTTTGTCTCTTAAATACTTCGTGTTAACAAGTATTCATGAATAGTGCACATACAGTACAGATTTATTTTTTGCACAAACAGATTATAGGACATCTTTCCTGGTGATGGTTAGTTAGGTAGATAATATGATTACAGAAGCAGCATTTAGAAATGGGGTGTAAACACGTTTGTTATACTACTGGTCATTGCATCCTATCTACCATAATATGTACATTAGATAGAAAAGGAAATATTTGTAAATGGCTGGTGTTGCATCTGTCAAAATGTACTTGAAGTAGGATTTTTAGCTAACTGCCCCAGATTTGCAGATAAATAGTTTTTTTAGTAATGTCCTGAGTAGAAAACACTTATAGTTTTATATTGAAAGTTTGACTTTGTGTAAAAGATAATGTCCCTGAAGTTGTTTGGATACTTAGGTTAGACATTTTTTAAAGTATCAAGGTAGCATACTGGTATCTTGAAATGTGTGTGTCTATACGGTGCAGCTGGCAAACTGGGTTTGCTCTATTTAACAGACATGCATACACATACACAAGTTTAGATGAAAATGCAGATATACTGCTTACACATCTATATTACCATACAGGAATACCTAAAGGGAATGCTATCTACCTAAAAGTCAGCATTGAAATAAATATTGTGTGTGTAACTTTCTATAGTGGCATGTTAAAAAGTTGAATAGAACTCATGAAATTCCATTATCTTGCAAATAATTCAGCTATATGTTGTGATTCAAAGTGGAGTTAAGATGGAACAACTAGTATACTGTCTATCCTGTCACTTAAAGCCTTGATGATGTCTCATGGAAAAACCTTGAAGAAAATTCTGCTTACATGGTATAGATTTTCTGTATATCTTTTCTTTTTTATTATTAAGGACATGTGGATGAATATAGGATCTTTATTTTTAAGAATTCACTTGAAATCATCATGCTCTGCATTTGATGTCAAAAATCAAGTCCAGAGCGTGCAATTGTCATGTCATAAACATAAGAGCATGACCACATATAAGGGATAAGCAGCAGAACTCTAAATCACAAATATCCTTATTTCATCTTAAAATGAACCAACAAGAAAACCACAAAAAACAGGAAGAAAAATACTGTGAATATGTGCTGTTGCATATAAACAGAATTGCTTATGGTCACAGGGTTTTTTTTTCCAGTACAGTCCATGAGGTATCTGAAGGTCTGATAGACAAAGACCATTTTCCTAACTGATTTTTTTGTTTATTCATAGGAGTTATGCTACAAAGGAGCAGGCTGTTGTGGCTAATTGTCTTGCTAACTTTGTGGGCTTCTTCAAATGCTCAGGGTAAGTCCTGAAACTTCTTAACTTCCTGAAGCTTGAGGCATTTGAAAATAAGCAGAAATTACAGTAATTTGCAAAGCTAAATGTTGACTTTAAAATGAGATAGCTAAACCACTGGAGACAATACAGTAATAACATAATCTAAGGAAAACCTGATTAAAATAAACAAAGTAAGACAAAAACTTTAAGATAAGTCTCATTACTACTGTCACATTTGGATGATAACATTTATCTATTACTGACAAAAGAAATATATAAAAATAGTTTTCCCCTACTGAACATTGACCTAAATTTACCTATTCTTAATTGCTAAATGATTCCCTTCTGTAATGTGTATGTAATATGAGACTTAAATGGACTGGGTGGACGGGCACTGCTTTGTCAGAAATTTAGAGAGAAGAAAATCTCTATAAATCGAATTCAGGCTGGGTGTAAAAGGGCACAATGCCAGATATTGATTTCCATGTGGCCTCCTGAGCCAAATTCATATCTGGTGTAACTCTACCCTCTTCTTGAGAGTTAACCTCTTGTAACATGGTGTTCATAATTTGATTCTTCTTTGTTGAGAGTTAGAGTAGGTAGCTTGAAATCCTGTCCTTGTAAAAATAAGCATGGCTATGTATATGGAATTTTGTTCACTTTCACTAAGGATTTTTTTTACATATAAAGTTCCCAAATAGATGAAAGTACTAAATAGATGGAAATGCTGTTTATTGTGCCATGCCAAATATAGCACATGTGCTTCTATCTTCCAAGAGATGGAAGTAATGGGTTTATTGTGCCAAACAGGTAGCAAACATGCTAGTGTCTATCAAATCATTAGAATTATTGGGTGTACTATGCATGCTGATTTTCCCTTATGCTCATTTTTGTATTCACATTGCTACATGCCATTGACTTTTGCAGATGGTAACAAGGAAGATGA
Organism: Terrapene triunguis; assembly: GCF_002925995.2. NCBI lineage: Eukaryota > Metazoa > Chordata > Testudines > Emydidae > Terrapene > Terrapene triunguis. The sequence goes on from NW_020664436.1 coordinate 26,262,849, forward strand.
GACTACGTTTGACTTATTTCAAATCAGTAACATAAGCCGAAAGACAATTGGAGCAAAATTATTTCGAGGTCCAAATCCCACCGTCCCGGCATATCGTTTCATCCGATTTGACCATATACCTCCATTTAATCCAGAGAAATTCAAACAGATTCTCAACCTCATCCGGAAAAATGAGGGCTTTATTCTTTCAGCCACCCTAAGGCAGGACAGGCAATCCAGAGGTACTATCATTGCTTTAGAGGGCCCTGGCATCTCTCAGAGACAGTTTGAGATTATTTCCAATGGCCGAGCCAATACCCTGGACCTTATCTATTGGGCAGATGGCTCCCAGAATGTAATTTCCTTGGAAGATGTGGACCTAGCAGACTCACATTGGAAGAACCTCACAGTCCAAGTAACAGGAGAGAACTACAGCCTCTATGTTGGTTGTGACCTTATTGACAGCTTCATCCTGGAGGAGCCTTTCTATGAGCAGCTGAAAGCAGAGAACAGTAGAATGTATGTGACAAAGGGGTCCATTCGAGAGAACCATTTCAGGGTAGGTAATGTGAAAGCATTAGGGTCTGTGATGAGGTAAAGAATTTAGCTACATACATTTAATATTAGAAGACAATGGGCCCAATTATACTTTCACATGCACTACAAAGTCAATGGGGAAGCATGGATGAAAGAACAGAATTTGCTCCAATGCGTCTTTTAGTTGATTGCTTGGGGTGAATTATATGAATCTTAGTGCTCATGAAAGTGAAGGACTGATACAGCACAGTTGAGAGCCATACAAAATGCACTCCATCTCTGAATAGGTTTCTCCATGCAACATGTTAAAATTCAACAGCCTTTTTTCCCATTTGTGAGGCTTCCCATAGCAGAGTGTCAAGCATGCCATATTTTGCAGTGAATTTTAGAGCTGGTCAAAAATTTTCCGAGACCATTTTCTGTCAGAAAACACCAGATCAGCGAAAGTGAAACGTTTCATGGAAATTTGTCAATTTTGATGAAATTTCATTTCAAAAGAAAAGTAAAAAAACCCCAAACATTTAGACAAGGTTGAAACATTCCATTTCAAACTTTTCAGAACAGGACATTTTGATTTTTTAGTTTTAAGTGACTTTGTTTCAATTTTTAAAAATCTCTTTGATATAAAATAAAATTTTAAAAGTCAAAATGGGAATGAAACGTTTTGATTGACCCAAGATTTATTTGTGTGTGGGGGGCGGGATTTTGTTTCAAGGAAAATTCCAATTTTTTTTATTTTGTTCCATTTCAGAATGGAAAACATTCTGAAATTGTGGATTTTCCTGCAAAATGAAAAATCCAGCTCCTGTCCTGCTCTAGTGATTTCTACAAAGTCCTTTAGGGGCTAGGTTGAGCCACCCAATTCTTTATACCTGAAATCAAACATGAAATCTTGTCTCTGGAGTTGAAAAGCCGGTGCCTTGCAACCCACTGTGCTACATAGCCTCTGCTCTGATAATTGGATCTCTAATTGAATTGTGTGGAAATAGAGATTTGAACTCACAACAAGACAGCAGCATGAAAACAGCTAATCAAATATTACTTTATCATGACTCATTCTGAAAAAAAACCTTGCTTTTGCACTTCATTAGTATAATAAATAATAATGTAACCAAGTTATCAAAGTTAACTTTTAGTATGTATTTCTCATGGCTTGTACCCTACGTTACTTTTGAGCATTTACCTGTGATTAAATCCAACCAATAAACTGGGGAGGTTGATAGGTGGAGAAGAATACATACAAAAACTCCAATGATATAAATTTAATGCTGAATTGATCTGAAAGTTGTTTTCTTTGATTACAGGGTCTAATTCAAAATATTCATTTAATTTTTGATACTTCAGTAGAGGATGTTCTGCGTAACAAAGGATGTCAGAGGAGCCAGACAAGTACGTATATTTTTTCACACTATCATTGTTCAATTGAGTCCGAAAATGAAGAAGCCCAAGGTCCATATATTAACCTCAAACCATGGCATAGGTCCCATTGAAGCTAGTGTGAACTGGGGCAGAGGTAGAACATGTCTCTGGAAGGTTTGGAATTGTTGACAAGCTACTTATGAACATTTTTTGGGAGTGACAAACAAAGCAAATTGTTGTAAACTTTGCTATGAAGTTGCTGAATAGATATAATCAAAATATTGCTTCCGCCAGATAATCTGATCTTTTATCCCTGCTGCTCAGGTTTAGAATTTTGGTTCTTTATGTGTAGGTTGGGGAAAAGCTAATTACCAAGGAGAAAGTTACTGAAATTGGAAAGAAAATTTAATATATGTGAAAATATCCATGTACTTCCATGAAGGAATGTTCTCAAATGATTAGAGCAAGGGATTGGGGATATGTCTACACTACACTTCGGTGTAATTTACGTTGCTCAGAGGTGTGAATAATTCATACCTCTGATTGACATAAATTATGCTGACCTAAGCGCTGTGGACTGTGCTATACGCTCCCGCCAACATAGCTACCACCTCTCCTGGAGGCAGGAGTTGTTAAGCTGACAGGAGAGCTCTCGCTCATCAGCTTAGAGCAGGGATCAGCAACCTTTGGCATGTGGCCCGTCAGGGAAATCCGCTGGCGGGCCGGGACGGTTTGTTTACCTGCCGCGTCCACAGGTTCGGCTCATCGCGGCTCCCACTGGCAATGGTTCGCTGCTCCAGGCCAATGGGGGCTGCGGGAAGCAGCGTGGGCCGAGGGATGTGCTGGCCGCCCTTCTTGCAGCCCCCATTGGCCTGGAGCGGCGAACTGCCGCCAGTGGGAGCTGCAATCGGCCGAACCTGCAGATAGGGTGACCAGATGTCCCGATTTTATAGGGACAGTCCCGATTTTTGGGTCTTTTTTTTATATAGACTCCTATTACCCCCCACCCCCTGTCCCAATTTTTCACATTTGCTGTCTGGTCACCCTACCTGCAGACGCTGCTCATCCAGATCAATTTCTTTGTCCAAATCCCTCTCCCATTTTTTCTCTGGGTTGTTTTCTCATCAACATCTTTTTCAATCAGAATTGTATGTATCTTAGAAATTAAAGCTTTTGTTCCAACTTGCTTCTGCATCAACTCCTCAAATATGGTTGAAAGACTAGATAGAGTTGTCCTGTGTCCAGATTTACAATAAAATATTTGGTTTGTAAATAATGAAAATACCAACTGTTTATATTATTTACATCACATATCTGTTGGTATCATTCAAATCAGTACCCTGAAACAGCTGTCCAAATTGAGTAATCTCAGCTGTTACCCACAACAAATAGCCACTTTGAAATTTCCTAAGGATAAATTCCTGATTATTAATGAAAGTAGCTAAGGGAGAGGACCTCAGCAACAGGAATTTAAAAAAATCGTCCAAAGCTGCAGTGGTTTGGATGAATGGGTAATATTTCTTTTTAACCCAACAATTACTATGAATAGCTATATTTGTCTGCCAGCTTGTTTGAGTTTTACCCAGTGTTTGGATGGTCTATTGTTAACCCAATCAATCACATCTTTTAATTTCAATCCATAATGATAATTGAGGAATGCTAGTCCACCTCACTTTGTAGGCTTACACAGAACTATAGCACTCACCCTTTGTATTTTCCATTTCCATCTACATTTTAATAGTGTATCCGGCCATATTTTTAATGTCACGTCAGGGATACCAGTAGAGATGCACTGAAACAAAAATAGTAACTTTATGAGGATGTTAATTGTTACCTGTTTAGGAAAGAGATTTCATATTTGTTCCATTCCTCCAAGTCTTTTATTTCTGTATTCCACAGGGAGGATAATTTGCCTTAAAAAGACTTTTATGTTTCTCCACAATATTTATTCCTAAATATTTTAACAATTCCTTTGCCTGTTTACATTTATGTAGCTGACAACAGTTTGTTTTGATCCTCTGGGGAGTATTAATTCCTAAAATTTCAGATTGATTGTAGATTATTCCGAAGCCTGATACCTGCCCAAATTCTGGAGTCAATTGTTCTATACATTTTAATGAGGCTTCTGGATCCTGCAAATACAACAAGGCATCATCAGCATACAAAGCTATTTTGTGTTCTAATTCAGAATGCGTTTTAATGCCCTTTACCAAGGGGCTGTTTCTTCATATTTGTTGCAAATGGTTTCATTGCCAAAGCAAACAACAAAGGGAATAAGGAGCCGCCCCCAAGGGAATTGTAATGGTGGAAATTTAGGTGCCTAGGGACTTTGGCAATCTACAGAGCTAGGTGGCAGCTGAGCAGAGGTTTTGAGGACCTCAGTGGTGCCTAAAGTGGCAGCTAGGTACCTAAGTCCATTTGTGGATCTAGCTCTTAGATACTGTACTGATGGGTGTTTTAAACATTTGTAGACTTGATAGTTGAGTGTCTTACTTTAGGCAGCATAGGCATCAAGGCATACCCTTCTATGGTTTTGGCACATTTCATTTAAGCAGGTTCCTTTGCTCAGGTTAGGCGAGAACTCTACATAAGTCAGATCTATACTTCCCACCATTGCTGAATGGCAAAAGGGAGTAGGGAGTAGGAGGGGAAACATCTCATTGCTAATGTTTTCATTCTGAGTAGAGAGCAAATCCAAACGTGTGATCAGTTTTATCCATGGCTCCCTTGTTAGTGGCAGGACGCGTGTGGGTGAAGGGACAGGTATGAGAAAGGGTAAATCTTGTTTTGGTTTATGTCATGGTGAATTCAGAGTAAAGCAGAAGGCTGGCATCCAGGATGCCAAAGTTCAGGCATCACTTCCCTCATTCCCCTGCAAAGAGTGAGCTTTGTAAATATTAAGCCCATGTAGACACCAAGGACCACATTAAACTATCTGATCCACAAGGCAGAGCTCTGAAATCTAGAGTAATTGATGTAATTAAAAGGCTGACAGAACCCTCTTCACCTAGATGAGGATATAATGGCATGATCTGTTGTGCCAATACAGAGCAGATCTCCAGATCTTCTCTATTTGTGTTGGAAGATTACCAAGAAGGGAAATAGTGTCAGCAAAAGTAGAGTGGATCATGCCAAAACCCATGGAACCATACTATAAAAAGAAAGTAGAAGGAAAATTATGACAGTACTGCCTGCTGATACTAACCTTAGCTGGAATACCTTGCATACTTCAGCATCTGCAGTTGTATAGTCAACTAGGGAGTTGTTTTGCTACAGGTGTTCCCCCCCAACCATGTCCATCAGCTATGTCTGGGGTCCAAACACAAGAGCTACAGATCAGGTACATTACACAGATTTGTTTTTTTCACCCTCTCCGGAAGAAGGCGGGTCAATAGACCAATTAATAATGTTCTTAGTTTTATTTTACAACACTAAATTGAACACAATGGAATCGAAATTCCTCATTCAAATACGCGAGGTGGAGTTGCATCATTTTTGTGGCATGCATGTGAGTAACATGAGACATGCCACACACATGGTTGCAGTTTGCAGCTTCATGGTGCTGCCCATGTAGCTTAATTACCACAGTAGAAAAGCCATTGGTGATATACTCACTTGGCTAACAAGTTTAACACATACCACACTGTGCTGCATTCCTTAATGCACTGCAACATATTGATGGGGGGGGGGGGTATGACATTCTGTATTTCAAATAACCTTAATGATCTGATGTTGAGTAAAGACATGAAAGGGAACACTGGATTGCTATTCAGGCCAAGCCTGTATATGCCTCTTTCAGTTTAAGGTACATATTGCTGTTCTGGCCCTATTATTATATGGGCATAGGCCACCTTCCCATTGTGAACTTTTGGCCCATATTTGTGACAGGAAGTGATTGTTTCTGCTGCAGTTCTGGGTTAGCACCTCTCATACTGGCAGGGAATTCTGCAAATGTGCAGGGAGCTGCCTGCAAGCTCAGCAGCACTGTTTCTGTCCAGGCTGGCTTGTGTTCCTGCCCTTCCCCTTGGCTGGATTTCACCCTTCCATGGGAGGTTTGTGAAAGAACAAGGCTAGGGCTTTAACTGAGCATGGTGATGCTAGACACTAGAAGTATTTGGTCAAGTTTGGCAGGTTCAAATCTTGTTTGGGGACAATTTAACCTTTTATTTGAAAACTATTTAAAATACAGGTGGGAGAACTGAGAGGGTTGGGAAGTGGGAAGGTTGAGGGATGTTTTCCTGGAGCCTGGAGAGATGCAGGAATGGTTGTTAATCACTTGGACTCTGGAGAGAGGCAGGAGGTGTAGGACTTTGGACCAACATGTCCATGGGAACACTGAGCAGGCAGGAGTATAGAATGGCCCTGCTGCTTCCAGGGACTGTTCTGTGCACCCAGGGAGCCCTATATTAGTAGTTCTTGTTGCTTCTTGTGTGGAATTACCATGAAGATAGTCTCAACCTTTGTGACCTGTGACATTCTTGCAAAACACTTTCTGGGATCTATGAAAATCCATCATGGAGTAAGCTTTCAGATTATACTTCAGGACCTTGGTATTTCAGCACAAATCTAAATAAGGCTATTCTCTATTTAGACAATTGCTGTACTTTCAGATAAGAAAACAATTACGGTAGTTAATCCTTGGTATGGTTTGATGCCAAGACAAATTACTTTAAATTAACAACACACACCTTGATCAAGCCCCAGATGCTTGTCTGGCTGAACATTGACCAAATGTGACTGAAGTATGGATCTGCATTGGGTCTTTTTGGAATCTTAGTTGCCTCTAGATGTTCAGATATCAGCAGTGGCCAAGGAATCTTTGTCCCATCTACACTTGATTAGCTTGCAACCTATTCTTTAGAATTTGGACCGCGAGTTGCCACAGTTATTCGTGCCTGTTACTTCCAGATTGGATTACTGCAATCTACACTATTGGAGGCTATATCTAGTGAGCTCTAGCGAACTTCAGCTACTGCATGATGTGGCTGTCCACTTACTAGGAGGAGTTTCTTGCTGGGAGTGTGTGGCAATGTCTTCCACTTTATTCTTGGGTGCAATTCAAGGAGTTAGTTTTAATCTATGAAATCTTTAATAGTTAGAGATCTCTATTTTTATTTTTATTATTATTTGTATTATGGTGGCATCTAGGGGATCCAACCCAGTTCAGGTCTCTATTGTGCTAGGTGCTGTATAAGCACATAGGAAGAGAGAATCCATGCTCCCATCTAAATAGACAAGACAGACAAAGGATAGGAGAAAGGGAATGTGATTATCCCCATTTTACAGGAAGGGTACTGAGTCACAAATAGATTAAATGATTTGCCCAAGAAAGTCTGTGGCAGGGCTAGGATTTTAATCCAGATCCCCCAAGCTTTAGGACAATGCGTGAAACACAAGGCTGTCCTTCCTTTCTCCTTTGCTGATTACATGGCAGCTGAGCTGAGGTGCGTGAGCTAACTGACTCCAGATTTAAATGTGAGGGGCAGGGGGTGGGGGGCAGGGCAGGCATTGTCAATGAAATGCCCTCAACTCTGGGGTTACTCCTGTTGCTTTTCTGACAGGGGCCTGAATTTGTTGACTTTCAGGGCACAGTGCAAGGCCTATATATTTTTAAACCCTTTCTGAGAGGTAGGCTGACTAGAGAGGTGGTCCAGGAAGGGAGGTGTTGGGTTGATGGGTGGGGGAGCCTCACTATAATGTGATCATTGTGTGCATTTTAAAAATGATTTATACATGTGCACAGAGATCTGGAGAGGCATGTTTAAAAAAGCTTAATAAATACATAAAATAAAATCCCACCCATGGCCAGCTCAGAGGAATGAGAGTTGGGAAAAGATGCACATTTTTACCTTTATATCAACATTTATAGTTTCAGCACCTTTTCCTTCCAAAGCGAGTCATCTAGCCCTTAAGAAATGAGCAGGAAGCCAGCCATATAGAACTGACTCCCCAGAAATACCCAGGTGTCTTCTTTCGCTGATTGCCAAGGGGGAGTAGGGAGTATAGATGTAATCAGGGGCGGCTCTATGTTTTTTGCCACCCTAAGCACTGCAGTCATGCGGATTCGGTGGTGTTTCTGTGGGTGATCTGCCAGTCCTGCGGCTTCGGCGTACCCGCCGCTGAATTGCCGCCGAAACCACGCGCCTGACTGCTGCCCTCACAGTGACCGGCACGCCGCCCCCCGCGGCCTGCCGCCCCAGGCATGCGCTTGCTGCGCTGGTGTCTGGAGCCGCCCCTGGATGTAATGCTTCTAACATAGTTTAGGACTGAACTTTGCTGAGATTATAGATTTAATAATGTTCTTAAAATGCTCAGGTCAAGTCAAATTTCTACATTGACTTGACAGTATGAAATTAATGATCTGAAAAGTACCACATGGGGAATCATAAAAGCCTAATGTTTCCACATAGTAAGAACACGGCATTCATTTCAAGAAATCAAAAGGCAACTGAAGTAAAGAGAGTCACACCACAGATAATTCTGGCCCATGATGCCACATATGTAGTTTCTTTCTGTCCTAGACGCTAAGTTACCAATTTCTTTAAATTTGATAACTGGAAACAATTCAATGTAGACTGTGTCACAGGGTATTCACAAACAATGGGGTAACTAAAAATAAAATCAGCCTCCCCTCCCCGTTTTTTAAATTCCTTTCACCTCGTGTGGCTATTGAGCTCAGAGTGAGGAATGGTGCTGATACATTTGTGATGATATGTTGTATTGCAATCACTGGACGCATTTCTCCTTTGGAACGTTTAAGAAAGGGCAGAGTGGTCAAATCAGTCTCTCTAAGCTACGTTAGACTCTGGTTCACCTTACCAGATTGAGGTACTGTATTGACACTAAATATATTGAATGAATCTTTACTGAAAGGCAGGGAAGTAAAGCTTCCCATATAGCTGAGATCAGTATTGGGCTACATCCTGTCGCTGTTACTCACACAAAGCTCCCTTTGAAGTCAAAAGGAGCTTTACCTATGTAAGGAGCGAGTAGACACTGAGTAAGGACCTCAATGGTGCAGAGAAGGATTTTAGTCCCCGTTTATTATCATTATTGTTTGTTTAAAAAAAACTAGTTTCATTAAATAAAATCTTTCGGCAGAAAGAGAATCCTCTTGCCTCAAAATGTTTGGAAGAATTATTGCTGCTGTTTTCTGTCATGCTGATCTCCAGCAATTTGCTATGTACAGGGAGAACTTTTAAATTGTGACTTCAGAACTCTTCCCAAGCATGTTCAATTATCCCTACATAATGCTCCATCGAGTGCATTTTGTAGAAAATCTGCCTTCTTGGGGGACATTTGAAGTGCCTGGAGCCAATTTATAGCCTGGCCTTAGCTGGGCCTACCTTTCACGCCAGCGTTTCCATGTCAATGTAACAGCTCCTATGACGGCTGTCACCAGCCATTGCAACTTAGGCTATGGCTATTCTACAGAGCTTACAGCAACTCAGCTGCACTGACGCAGCTCTGCCGTTGTAATGCTGCTAGTGCAGATGCTCTAAGCCGACAGGAAAGAGCTCTTCCATCGACTTAATTACTCCAGCCCCCGTGAGTGGCAATAGCTATGTCAGTGGGAGAAGCTCTCCTGCCAGCATAGCGCTGTCCATACTGGTGCTTAGGTTGGTGTAACTTACGTCGCTCAGGGTGGTGGTTTATTCACACCCCTGAGCGACGTAACTTACGCCGATGTAAGCTACAGTGTGTACATAGCCTTAGACTAGACTGGAGACTTCTATAAATTGCACTGGGGCCTGAACTAGACTCCAGAAGCACTAGGGCCTGAGGGACAGAAAGTTTGCAAAAGCTGCTTATACTCTCCTTGCCCTTAGAAGTGCATTGCTCTTAAACATCTAAGAGTCTGGCCCTAACCCTTTCAGTAATTTGGGAAGTAAACTGTAAGTGGAAGATATCCTTGGGTTCCATTCAGTATGGGACCATGTTGTTCCCTCATTTACTCGGAGGGGGTGAACAAAAAAGGCCTGATTCTATAGCCCTCACAGTGGCAAAAACCCAGGTGACTTAAATGGGAATTTTGCTTGCACAAGGACTGCAGGATTATGCCAAAAGCCAGTTTTTGCTGTTAATTTTCAGTGATGATATTTAGCTGTCTCCTTTGTTTCTGCCACAATTTTCACTGCAGTTTAAAAACCAAGCCTTGGGTTACTTAGACCTCCCACTAAGGGATATGTGTACACTAGCTAATTGACCTCGGGATGCTCTATCACTGGCGGAATAAGTAGAAGAACAGAGTTTTCACTGCCACCCATTAGTTAATGTTGCAGCTCAGCTGGTGTCTTAGTGTTTTTGGCAGTTTCACTTTATGCCTGGTTTCACGGGTGAAACTTTGAATGAGCTTCTTGCTAGCGAAACAAAACCTCTCAGTCACACAAATACACAAAGCCGATTGCCATTACAGAGACTAAGGAGAAAAAGAATTAGGGTCAAATACTGCTCCAGCTGAAGATAATGAGAGTTCTGTCATTCTCTTCAACAGAAACAGGCAAGTACAACTACACTGTCGCCAGGAGCATGCTTCCTGGCATGGATAGATAGATGCACTAGCTCTGTGCTAGCTAGTGCATTAAAAGTAGCAGTGCAGCTGGGCTAGCGGCTTGATTGCAAACCCACTTGGGCTCCCTGGGTCTGTACTAGCCCAAGCTGCCACCCATGTTATCCCAGCTACGCTGCTATTTTCAGTGGACTAGCTAGACTAGAGCTACTGCGTGCCGGTCTACCTGTGCTGGGAAACATGCTTCCAGCTGCAGTGTAGATGTGCCCTAAGGGTCCTTGCCTGTTTCTGTTGAAGAGAATGGCAAAACTTCTAACTTCAGTGGGAGCAGTGTTTGGCCTGAATTATTTTTCTCCATAGTCTTTGTAGTAAAGGAGTTTATTCTAAGTTTCACCCATACAACCAGCCATAAGGTGAAGCTGCAAAAACCACTAAGAAACTACATGAGCTGCAGCATTAACTAACGGATGGCGGTGAACACTCTCTGGTCTTCCACTTATTCCACCAGTGATAGTTGTGGTATCTGGACTCTCTTAGCTAGTTGGTGACTTAGGAGAACAGAGCATGGAAAAGAGAGTTTATTGGAGGATATCTATCTCAGGCTAGAGGTAGCCCATTTAATCAGCACTGTATCAAAGGGAGCTGCATGGTTTAAGGGATTTTTGATGGGTTACACAGCTACGTGCTGATTGTGACTGAAAGCTGCTGTATTCTGGCAGCTCTCTGGTTGCCTATGTGGAATTGTTGTTGGTCTAAGTTTACTTCCAGTGGATAGTCAAACACCACAATTTCCACCTTTGTTTTCAGTCTCACCAGAGAGTCCGTAAAGTTCAGAGTTTAAATTACTTTTTCAGCCTTAAGTAATGTCCTTCCAGATGATTACTGAAGAACATCGGCAGGTCAGTATGGGAGAAACACTCACCATATTGTAGGTATTCGATAGATAAATAGAGGTTTGGTGCCACAAAGGGGCTGGAAAAGTTACCCAAGCAGAGAAACTATCCAAGTTATCCAAGCAATATTTCCTTGATGTTGGAGCTGGGATGAATTCCTGGCCAGTACAGCTGGCTATACTTCTCCTCTGGATGTAGAGGATTGTACCAGTGGGGAGAGAGGGTTGACTGGACCACTGTGCTTTTTGGTGATTCTGTGGTACAGAAGTGCCACTAAGGGTCTGTCTACGCTGCAATTAAGCAGTTACAGCTAGTCCATGTCAGCTGACTCGGGCTTCCGGAACTTGGGCTATGGGGCTGTTTAATTGTAGAATAGACATTTCGGCTCAGGCTGGAGCCCAGGCTCTGGGACCCCCTGTGTGTGTGTGGGGGGGGGGGCGGGTCCCAGAGTCCAGAGCCCAAGTTCTAGCCTGGTCCTGACAGTCTACACTGCAATTAAACATCCTCGTAGCCCGAGCCCAAGGCAGCTGACACCAGCCAGCTGCGGGCGTTTAGGTGCAGTGTACACATACCATAAGAAGCTGTTACCAGCTGGTTTAATTTAGAAGAGCCACAAGGCTGCTATGAGATGTGCATGGGGCTGAAGAAGGCCTTGGCCATCCCAGAAATTGGGGGAGCACAAAAGTGGCTTAAAAGCCACCTTGGCCTCTTAGTGGTGGCCTCATTAGTAGAAGAGTCCTGTCTCTGTGACCCAAATGAAAAGGATAGCCCTTGTCGTGTCATGAAAAATGCAAAACTTTTCATGGCCTTGAGAGGACTTAATGTGTATGTTTTTATGACGTTCTATGTTTTTATTATCTTTTCTTCATAAATGAGCGTTTTACATTGCCAATAGTGCCTTTAAATGATGACTATGTGAGATGGAGCTGGGCTCTTAATTTTGAAAGGGAATGTCTATAATTGGAAGCAGCTGACATTCAACCCCTCTCTTTTATTCTTGGGTATAATTTAGCATGAAGCTGTTCCAAAAGAGCTGCAGTTAAACCCTACCTACAGGTGCCAGTCTATAATTCCAGCCGTAAGCTGTAATCAGCAGAAGACTGTTGTATACACAACTGTTTTTTCCCCTCTCTCCTTACCAGCTGAAGTGAACACTATCAATGAGAGTACTGAAATCCTTCACCTTAACCCTGCTGTCACCACGGAGTATGTTGGTGAACAGACAGAGAAGACGATGGAGTTCTGTGACCGCTCCTGTGAAGAGCTGGGAACTATGTTCACTGAGCTCACTGGGTTGCGCATTGTTGTTAACAATTTAGTGGATAACCTTCAAAAAGTGGTAGGTATCTCTGGACTTAAGAATCAAAAGATACAAAAAGTCAATTATAGAATGTTGTCTTCTCTGGCTCCCTCTGTCACTTTGCTTAAACATCTATAAAGATGGCTAGGTTGTTGGGGGAGGGGAATCCTACATTTTCAAAAGTGACTACAAATGATTTTGCGTGCCCGACTATGACACTTTACTTGGGCATGATTTTCAAAGGACAGGTTTAGAACAACATTTCTGAAAATCAGGCCCTTTAAAAATATTTCCGATATGGTAATCAAAATTCAAAGCACCCAAAATCACTAGTCAAATTTGGCCTTATGTGTACTGTATATACATATGTCTGTATGTGCATATCTATGCATGTGTGTATATAATTTATATGTTTATATTTATAATGTCCACATATTATAGCTAAGGGGCAAATGAATGCATGTGAGTTTTATCTTTTTATCTTTCACCACTGCAGTATGATGAAGTGTGTAGTTACTTAAAGTCCTAGTTATAACTCATGTTCATACTTTGTAAACAAAGTTTTAATAATTTACTGCATGTCATGGGATTAGAATTATTTTCCCTTCTGAAGAGGATGAACTACATTGGGGAAAAAAAGCCTTTTACAGTAGATTTTATTGAGCACCAGGTAATTATGATCATAATATTAGCTGAAAGAATTGCACTCTGTGGTACAGTAACTGAGTTGTGTTTTTCTTCTTGGCTAATGTACATGAATGCATAAAAGTGTAAGTTTTCAATCATATATTAAAGTCAGGTGATTGAGCGATAGTTTCTCTGGTTTTTGATTTAAGGCACTTTAGTTATATCATTAATTTATTTGTTTAATCTTTCAGTCTGAGGAGAACCAAATTATGTGGGAATTGATTGGGCCTAACAAAACTCTAAAGAACCAGTCGGTCTGCTGGCAGGATGGTCGTGCCTTTGCAGATAATGAAAACTGGGTTGTGGATAGCTGTACCAAATGTACCTGCGAGGTAAGACTATGGAAGGATTCCCCCTATTTCCAAAATGGACAATGGACTGAATCCAGCTTGGCTACTCAGTGCTGTTCCAGCATCCAACATTTATTCAGGGCTTGATCGAAAGCTCACTGAAATCAATAAATAGACTCCCCATTGTCTTTGATGGGTTTTGGATTAGGTCCTCAGTTTCTAATGGACAATACTGCAGACTTGTACTGGTAACTTGCTTGGTTTAAAAATATTTCCTTTTATAAAGATCCAACCTCACTAAACAAAATATTTTTGTCTTTTAAAATGATGACAAACAAAATCTCTTCAATATATGGGTAGAATTTTCCCTGGATACACAGATTTGCCTGAATCTGACCATACAGGAGGGATAGCTCAGTGGTTTGAGCATTGGCTTGCTAAACCCAGGGTTATGAGCCCAATCCTTGAAGGGGCCACTTAGGGATCTGGGGCAAAATCAGTACTTGGTCCTGCTTGTGAAGGCAGGGGGCTGGACTTGATGACCTTTCAAGGTCCCTTCCAGTTCTAGGAAATGGGATATCTCCATTAAAAAAATAAACATGGGCTAATATGTTGCTTTCTTTGTATGTAGAATTCTAAAACCGTGTGCCATCAAATCACTTGCCCAGCAGTGTTTTGTGCCAATCCATCATTTATTGAAGGTGAATGCTGTCCTGTCTGCCTTCATTGTAAGTATTTAACAAAAGGAAAATCCACCTGTTTGGCAGTTTTTAAAAAACCTACTTTATTTAAGGGGTGGTAAAGGAAGAGTTGAAAACCAACTGAGCCAAAGAAAAATCATTATTTAAGCATCAGGATAATGAGGTTTAACTGCATTTTCCCTGGCTGCACATTCCAATTTCTCATTGTGTATTCTTTGCTTTTCTTTCTTTTTCTTACTATCTGGTTAAAGTAGACTGCAGTCAGAGTGGATTGGTGTGCCTGCCATTCCCCTATAGAATGTGTTTAGCTTCTACAGACAAATGGGAATTTCCTGTGTTTCAGTATAATAATTGTTGGAAAGGCAAAAAGTCTCTCAAATTTTGTTTTGAATCTTACAATACTTCACTTATATGGAACAGAATAACAACAGGATTCTTCCAAGATAGCACTACAGTTTGTGGCTTGCATTTGTAGTGAGAATAGTTTTGGAAATATATCTTGTTCTGGGCTGGACAGGCCTATTGCAGAAAAAAAAAATGCAAGACATTTTTAATAGTTTCAGTTTTCTGAAGTGTAATATTTATTGCATCATATTCAGGTTTCGTGCCTATTCAGATTATATACAGCACATATTTTCATTGTGCTCTCGATCACATTTATGGTTATGTTGTGTTCAGAGATGGGTCCAAGCTTCACATTTTGTATCTTGGTCCCAAAGTATGTGGATGTCTGGAACCAGAGATTGGGTCAGCCCATTACAGCAGTCAGTCCCAGATCTAAATTTACAAAATGTGAGGGTGTTCAGATCCAGGTATCTGAGTTGGGCCAATCTCTACCTATGTTTTCTTTTTAAATAAAGTTCTCTATCTTTTCTGTGATAGATTAAAATAAAAATCAGAACCAGAGATCTAACTAGCACAGGATAAGTTCTAACAAAAAGACACGTCAGAACAAAAATCTTATGACAAAGGAATTGACAATGTTAAGCAGTTTTTGCTTCTTCTTCAGCCAAAGACAGTGAAGATGGTTGGTCTCCATGGTCGGAGTGGACAGAGTGCTCAGTGACATGTGGCTCTGGAACACAGCAGAGAGGAAGGTCATGTGATGTCACCAGCAACACTTGTGTAGGCCCGTCCATCCAGACAAGAACGTGTAGTCTTGGCAAATGTGACAATCGCAGTGAGTGATCACATCTCTCTCTCCTTATTAATGTTCTCTCTGCTTCTCCCTTTCTAACCATGAAGCAAAAGGAATCCTAGCCAGGATTTCCTATGCACACTTTGATAGAACTGTATATATTTGAACACTAATTTCTGCATTAGTACACTAGTTATCAAGACATACTGTATTTTTGTTCCTTTACTCACCCGTCTAATATTCCTCACCTTTATTGTCAATCTAATATGCATGTGTACTGGCCAGTCTAGTTTTTGCTCTGTAAAAGGAAAGATACTAAAAAGTAGGGCCTCTTGCCTTGAGTCAGCATATATGCAGCACTGGCTACTCTGCAGGAGCAGCTCATTGCTTGTGTGTCATTGAACCGTGATTCTCAGCACAGTCCGTAAGCGCAGAAGTGTTTAGGACATGGGGAAGAAATACCTGCATTCAGTAGTTATAGAAAACTTTTGTAAAATACTAAGTGATCTTATATTTATTGTACCTACAAGTCTGACTAAAGGAACACTGGTCATGATCACTTTCAATGACTCCTGAACAACTGTTTAAGACAAGTATTTTCTTATGTTCTTACAACACATTTTTTTCTCAATGATCTGTCCTCTGAACTGAGCTACTCTAACATCCCCTTCAGTCCTGTGTTGGTGGTTGTGTTTCATAAGTAAGATAGGCTCTGATGTCTGAACCCAAATGCTGGCTTTTGTAACAGATAGTAATAAAGGGTGGGTAGAACACCTATTATAAAATGGAGAAAGCTTTGTTGCAGGGATAGGTTCACAAGTGAATTGCTATTATGCCCCCAGATGGGACAAGCACTTCCTTATGTTGTGTGTGTTTTTTTTCTCCCTCTGTCAGTACGTCAAGATGGTGGCTGGAGTCACTGGTCTCCTTGGTCTTCCTGTTCTGTGACCTGTGGAGTAGGCAATATCACTCGCATCCGTCTCTGCAATTCCCCCATCCCGCAGATGGGTGGGAAAATTTGTAAAGGAAGTGGCCGTGAAACAAAAGAATGTGAGGGAGTCCCATGTCCAGGTAAGTTTGTGGGCTTTACCCCAAATTGAAAGTCAAATAGAACTGTATTGTGTGTTCCAAGAAGGCAGGCTCTAAATCAGGGTTTCTCAACCTTTTTCTTTCTGAAGCCCCACAACATGCTATAAAAACTCCATGGCCCACCAGTGCCACAACAACCGTTTTTCTGCATATAAAACCAGGGCCAGTGTTAGGGGGTAGCAAGCAGGCTGGGGCCCCAGCCATAGGGGCCCACATGAAGCTACATTGTTCAGGCTTCGGCTTCAGCCCCATGTGGCAGGGCTCAGGGCCTCGGGCTTCAGCCCCATGCAGTGGGGCTTCAGCTTTCTACCCTGGGCCCCGGCGAGTATAATGTTGGCCCTACTTGGAGGCCCCCTGAAACCTGCTCGCAGCCCCCCAGGGGGCCCTGGGCCCCTGGTTGAGAACCACTGCTCTAAATTATCATGATAGTGATACAGGATCTAACATGTAGCCTTAGAGATGGACTAGTATAAGCCTATGGTATGTGGTCACTTGGCTCTGTTCCCTTGCTTTGATTTTAGTGACTGTGGCATTGGATTCAGAAAAGAAAGTTCAGAAGCAGTATGGTCTTGTGGGTTGATCGGGGGAATGGAAATCAGACATCCAGGGTTCTACTTGTGCCCTTGTATGTAACCTTTTGCAAATCTCCGTGCCTTGGTTTCCTTATTATCATGCTTACCTAGCTCACAGGGATATTTTAAGAAGAGATGGGTGACAATGGTGTGGGTGAGGCTTTGCAAGCTTCTTAAATTATTATTTGGGTTTAAAAACTTAGAGTTTGGGAACCTTTCCTTCCTGTAACTTAAAGACATATTTTCCAAGGATAATTCAAATATACAACAACAAACAAATAAACATGTTTTCTATCTAAAGGGAAACCTGTGCTATGTATTAGGAACTGAAGTAGAATCCCCCTAAAGCTGGCATAATTATATGCCCTATATATAGTATACACATAGAATTTTTTTTAAATATAAATTATTTCTCCCCCATTGCTTTCTTTTCTCAGAGTCAGTTTAGATTTGTTTTTCATTCTGCCCACTTCCTGCTCAATTTCATCCTATTTTTTACGGTATTTTCTTTCTCTCTGTTTCTCTGTTCACAATCTCTCCAGTCTATCATGGAATGTGAAGCCAAGTATGTTAAAGTGAAAGTTGAACTTCTGAATCCACTGTATATTTGAGTGGATTAAAAAACAGGCAAAATGAATTTACTCATCTCTACCTGTGAGGCCAAATTACTATAAGTCCCAGGTGTTTTTTATTTATTGAGAGCCATCAGTGTGCTTGATGCTGTACAAGGCATATGGGAAAACACAGTCTGTATTCTGGGAAGTTAGGTCCTGATTCTGTTCTTATACTAATGTAATTCTGGAATAACTATACTGAAATCAGTAAAGTTGCACTAGCATAAAATGTGCATGAAATCAAATTAAGGCCCTTATAGCCTGAGTTAGCTAAGCAGTGCAGTTTGGAATACGAAACGAGAGGGAAATCTGCAGGTGGTGTATATGTCACTTTATTGTAAAAATGTTATGTAAGTTAGCAGACTTACTTTCAAGTTTTGATAGAAGTAGTTTCCTTAAGAAGGGATTTGAATGTAAAAAACTGAGGTCATTTGCTACCTATAGAAGGAGATCCCAGAATGCAGTTAATTGCATTGAGCTAGATCTTCATCACCAAATATAAACAAAAGAGTCTCAGCACCAAGTGCAAGCTGAGGGTTTTTTCAGCTGTAAATTCTGATTAGAAACAGCTGGTTCAGAATTGGCTACTAACAAAATGACTTCTCAGGACACCTTTATCATGGAAGAAGTCACAGAACTCAGAGTTGGCATGCAGGTCATATGCTTGGTGTTCTCCCATATTTCCATAATAGAAGTTGTTTTAATAACAATCTCATCAGTGAACTTTGAAAATCCAGATGCATCAGCCAACATAAACTGCTTCTGATCACTTTAATTGGAAATATACCATATGAAAAGGCATTGCATGCTGTTATGAGTTGTCAACAATAACTAAAATGGCTGAAAAATCCATGTATTTATCTGGAAATATTGTAATCTCAGTTTTCAGTTGTTCAGTTTCATTTCTTCCTCTGGGTACAGTTACAAACTGTTTATAGAGATATCAGAAGGAGGAGTTACCTTGATAGTACTGAATGTTGTCTACAGTATGTTGCTCACACTAATTTCCCCCTTTGTCCTGCATGTTCCAGTTAATGGTAGATGGGGTCCTTGGTCTCCATGGTCCGCATGCTCTGTCACCTGTGGAGGAGGGATCCGTGAGAGGTCTCATCTCTGTAACAGCCCAGAGCCACAGTATGGAGGAAAGAAATGTGTGGGAGATGTCAAGCAACATGATATATGCAACAAGAATGATTGCCCAATTGGTGTGTATGCACTGAGTGACCAGCAGTGAGCTATGCAGCTTGCAAACTTTGTTATTGCTAGTTATTTATCTCCTGTCACATGGATAGCAACACTAATTGATATTAGAGAGTCTACATATATGAAATACACTAATTCAGTCCCCGTTTCAGAAAAGCACTTACGTAAATGCTTAAGTCTAATTCACTTCAGTGAAACTTTATGCATGTGCGGATTGTTAAGTGTTATCCGGAATAAGAAGATTTCCTGCATCGGGGTCTCAGTATACTATTAAAATAGTCAACTGTTTGTAGCAGTCCACAAACCAAAAACGAAATGCTTTCATACAGAGTTGAAAATTCAAATATTTTTAATTGTCAGCATTCCATCATTTTTATCTATTTCACTGAATGGAGAATGTTTTTCTTTAATAAGGGTTACAGTTCTTTACTTTCTGCACTACTACCCTTATTTACATTTTTGCTTGTGTTTTGACAGATGGGTGTTTGTCAAATCCGTGCTTTCCTGGAGCAGAATGCAGCAGTTACCCTGATGGGTCTTGGTCATGTGGCCCATGTCCAGCTGGGTACCTTGGTAATGGAACAGTGTGTGAGGATCTTGATGAGGTATGCGTTGTTTCAGTTGTCAATCAACATGAAACATTTCCTTGAGGCTATTTATAAAGACTGTATGGTGATTATACAACAGGCTAACTTGGTTCTTTCATTTTGCTTCTGTGTTTCTCCATAGTGTATAGCTGTGCCAGACGTTTGTTTTAAGGTGAATCAGGTCCATCGCTGTGTGAATGCAAATCCAGGGTTCCACTGCCTGCCCTGCCCTCCACGCTACAAAGGAAATCAGCCTTTCGGGGTGGGTCTGGAGGTTGCCAAGACAGAAAAGCAAGTAAGTGATGTTGAAGAGGGGTCAATGGTTAGGAATGTGATGGAAACTGAAACCTATCTAAGCATTCTCCATAAAAAACAAATTGTGAAAGAATATTTCATAAATTTGGGCAACAAACAAATATAGCCACAAATAGCTAAGCACCAGATTTTCAAATGTATTTAAGCAGCTACAGATATAGATGGACACCGGATTTTCACAAGCTCGTAGGTGACTAACTCTCGTTGAAATCAATAGGAGTTAGGTGCCAGAGTGCTTTTGAAAAATCACAGTAGGCATCTATCTGTTTCATAGGTGCCTAAAATACCTTTAAAAATACGGTCCTAAATGTGGATGCAACTTTTCTATTAATATGATGATGCATTGGGCCTGATTATTCACTGCTCGTCACCTTGTGTAGTCATTTCTACTTGTGCAAAATGAGTGTAAAATGCTACAAAGCTAGAATGGTAGCCTTTTACACCCAGAGTTTGCAATCCCTTTTCACAGGTGTAAAAGACTACATAAGAGGCAATGCAGTGGTGAGCTAGGATGATTATCTTGATAAATGCACCAAAGTAAGTCATCAAACATCTGTTTGAAGATCTCACTTTTCTAAATGCCAGTAGGTCAAAATGTATGTGTGTGGGGAGGGGTGGGGGAAAGGAGAGGAAATGACACAGAGGAATGTTATCTCAGAGAAAATTAAGGCAACTTCTTTAAAACAGCTGCCATGAGACTTCATCAGTCTCTTCTTTTTGAGCCATGCTGTAGTTAGCTCAACATGTGAAGTCTAAATGTACAACACCTGTTAAAATTAAGCCACTCAAAACTTACCAGGAAAAACAAAAGAAATAAGAGGAATGTGACAGTAAACTTGCTGACAGGATATTAAAATCCATTTGTTTGTCTCTCTGGTTTAAGAAAAAAATGACTACACACCAGCTGGTAGACTTAGACCATTATATCCCGAAGACCAGTACTCTAAAGGAAATGGGTGTGTGCAGTCTTTTCTGTCCGTAATGAGAATTAATGGCTCCTAGGGGAATGCAGACATAATTCCAAAAAACTTAAACTAATTGTTTAAATTTATTTATTGAGTAATGTCTATTTTTCCTGTGGTTATGCTTTTTTTTTTTTATTGCCAGTTATCTACAATTGTGAACTGACAAAATAAAATGTATGGCTTAGACCAACATTTTTTTTTAAAAGTGCCTAAATTGAGACATCTAAATAACTGGCCTGGGTTTCAAAAGTGCTGAGGACCTAGAAGCTCCTACTGATGTCATTAAGTTTGAATGAGTACAATCTGTTCTTGTAGGTGTGTGAACCTGAAAACCCATGCCTAGATATGACACACAGCTGCCACAAATCTGCAGAGTGCATCTACCTGGGCCATTTCAGTGACCCTATGTACAAGTGTGAATGTAGAACAGGATATGCTGGTGATGGACGCATCTGCGGTGAAGATTCTGACCTGGATGGTTGGCCCAATAGCAACCTGGTCTGTGCTGCCAATGCTACTTACCATTGCATGAAGGTAAGCAAGAAGGGGCAATAAAAAGTTGTTATGTCACAACCAGTTTTCTTTTTTTTTAATAGCTAAGGATATTTCTTTTCATTATAAAACTGGTGATGGTTTCTATGCAGACTTGAACTGTTAAGGTATCCACTCTTTCTATGAGATAGTATAGAATGTATATTCACTTACACCTTAATGGAATCCTGTATTTCACTGGCTCACAATTATGCTATTCTGTAAAACACTTCATAGGAAAAAGAGGGATCACTCCTGGATCACTTCTTATCCCAAACTGTCAGTACCCTCCCTTTTGTAGCAGAATTCCTTTTCTGTTCTGGGAGGTCTTCTGGGGACCACTAGGAAGAGTTCCATGGACCATCATTTGAGAATCACTCAAACATTACTTGCATGAAAAGTTCTTCTCTAAAGAGTTATCTAAGAAGACTGAAACTATGCAGTCACCAAGATTCAGCAGGAGCTTGTGTATTGGTAGCCAGATCTTAATAATGTTCTAAGACAGAATACTGGTTCTGTGGGGTATTATGCCAAAAGTGTGCGGCCCCATGCAACTCCATCCCCACTTGTGACCTAGCACACCTCACGCAACAACAAAGGAGGCAATAGGATTACAATGCTCTGGTATTGCTGATTGAGGGGCAGATGGAGCAAGGCTGCTGAGATAGTAGAGAAAGGGTAGATGGTGGTTAGGATAGCTGTGTCAGGGACCATGGGTCCTTAATCATGTACTCAACTTTAAGCACTTGAGCAGTCCCACTGAAATCACTGCACTATTGACATGCTTACAGTTAAGCATGTGCTTAAGTACTTTGCTGAGTTAGTCTTTATGCAATGACATTGGCTGCATAGGCCTTCAGATGGCACTGTTTTCTTTTGATTGCTCTTTTTCAGTTCTAAACGTGCCCTTCTTAGATTTCTGCTCCTGCTCCATATTAAAAAAAAACATAGGTCCTTAATTTACTTGAGAATGCAACCAACCTGTCCTGAGCGATGGCATCCTCTTCTAGCACTCTGATAGTGGCAACAAAACCAAAAGAACCTTGTCAAGTTCTGAACTAGCGTAATGGGCAAACAAATGAGAAACTTTACACAGAGACTAACAGTGTTTGAGCTAAGAGTGCTAAATGGAGCAAAAAGTCATCCAGGTGTAACTACATTGAAGTCAATCGCATTACACTAGGAATGAATTTGGGCCAATGCCTTATTAATAGAAAGGGTGTATTAGATAGACCCTTGCTGAACACTAGTCTCAGATGCTGAACTTTCTCACGCTGCCTGCTGTCGGCTCATTGTAGATCTGGCCAACTCAGCATTTGCAGTTCATATATTCTTTTTGGCTCCTGTCATCAGGACATGCAACATATTGACTCAAGATGCAACACAAAAGATCCGCTTTCATTAAGAACATAACATGTTGAACACATTTAGAGGAGACTGTTCCCAAAGGTTCAGTCTTGTCTTTCTGTAAGACATACATTAATTTTATAGAAACAAATGTTTGATTAAAAAGGTGTATTTAAAAAATAGAAAATATTCTCAGGCAGTAGCACTCATTAGAAATTATTCTAGTTTAGTAATTGTCTTAAAAAAAAAAAGATATCCTTCTCCTACCCTGTGAAAGTGATTGAAAAATAACTTGTCTAAATAAATTTAATATATTGAATTTAAATTTACTTTTAGTTCCCTCAAAGTTTTCATGTATAGACATTTTTTCCTCCAGAATTCCTGTACTGAAAAATGAAACATTAGCCTAAATATGATACTTTGAAGGCTAACATTGGGTCAGGCATTAAGGAATCATCTGTATATACAAAAAAAGGAGTCCTAAAAGTTTGGAGGTTCATTTTGATTTTGATAATTATCCAAAAACTATAATGCTTTTTCCTCAGCTTATCTAGATGAACAGAATCTCTTGAGCTTGAAAATTTGGGCTGGAAATGTCATGAGAATAGATCTTTCCCTGAGATTTCAACATTTTCTTTGCTGATCCTGGACTCAAATATATGTGCTATAAGAAGAATATTTCTGCAGTGCTTTGGCATGTCCAGTTTTGGTTTCAAGCAGAAATGGAAAGGTGAAAATAAGTGAAAACAGCAATGAGAACAATTTATAACCTCAGAAAAGGTTTTGGTGTAGGAAATAGACAATGGTTTGAGTGGCTTTTTAGATTTTCACCCATTCTTTATCCCAAGGCAGAATGATGACCCAAGGTAAGGCATAAATTTGTAACAGTGAGAGTAATTAACCATTGGAACAATTTACCAAGTATTGTAGTGGAGTCTCCATCACTGACAATTAGATGTTTTTCTAAAAGATCTGCTCTAATAATTATTCTGGGGAAGTTCTATGGCCTGTGTTATACAGGAGGTCTGACTAGATCATCACAATGGTCCCTTCTGGCCTTGGAATCTATGAATCTATTTCTCCACTAACTATACTATTTTAAAAGAAAATAGCAGTTAAAATGCTGGCTCATTGTTTCACTTTTTTATATTTATATTTCCAATTTAGAAAGCCTATGTAGTTATTGTAAGAAATATTAGGTCCTTCAGTCGCCAAATGCTGCTCTTTTTTGCACCATTGTGATGCCATTGGGGTACATTCATGCAACCCCACTGAATTAAATAGGATTCAATGACTGTAAATGAGAACAGAATTTGCCTCCATGTGTTAATCAGAGTAATTGCTTTCTTGAAGTTTTTGAAAATCTGTACTTATTTTTTTGCCTTGTTCACTTGGAATAATCACCCTTTCCTCAGTTCTGATCTTCAATGCGAAATAAAAAAGGATACATTTGTCTTTTATTTTCAAAAGTCTTGAAAATCTAACAGTGCAAAAGGACACATGTCTCAAAACTACAGCCCCATGTCTATGTCTTCGTTGCATTAACTTTCCGTATGACAGATTACATCTGAAGATCATCCTTTTAGCTTTCATCTTCATTCTTCTGGTTAAAGGCAGCCAAAGCCAGCCACGTTACGTTGCAGTCTTCAAAGTTCCTTCATGAGCTGTCCATAAGGAGCTGACACTGTGTATATGTGTTTTTTCCTATCAGATGCTCTCTGTTAAAATACACTCCAAACATTTCTTCTAACAGAAGGAAGTTGGGGAATGTGATTTGCAACTTCATTTAATTTATTTTACAGCATGAAAACTGGATGAACTAATATTTTTGGCAACAAACAAACACAAAGTCTTTAAAATGTACTTGTGACCGATTTTCTCAGCTATGTGTTTTATAGCCTCTTGTGAGCTATATAGTCTTCAAGCCCATGTTATGAGCCTGTGACATAACAGAAATATAATGTACTGATTTTTCTGGACAGGATAACTGCCCCCATCTGCCTAATTCTGGACAGGAAGACTTTGATAAGGATGGCAAAGGTGATGCCTGTGATGAAGATGATGACAATGATGGGGTAGAGGATGACAAAGTATGAGATTTTATTTAATGGTTGATTTTTAAAAAAATGTCTTTTATCATTTTAATGCAACTCCCTGTGATGGGGTGGGGGGTCCCTGTCCACTGCGGGGTGAGTACACCCTGTCTCTCAAGCCGCCTTCTGCCTCTAGGCAGTGAGGCCTAAGAGTTTAAGTCCACCAACTGGCTCTTTGCTGTAGGGCTGTGCGGCCTAGGAGTCAGGGTCTATAGCAGTCCCCTGACTCCCCGGGCTGTAAGGCCTAGTGGCCAGAGTCACTAGCAATACCCTGGCTCCCAGGGCAGTGAGGCCTAGAGACCAGCGTCAATAGCACTATCCTGACTCTTGGGGCAGTGAGGCCTAGAGACCAGCGTCAATAGCACTATTCTGACTCATAGGGCAGTGATGCATAGTGGCCAGAGTCAATAGGTTTGGGCTGCCTCCCAGGGGGTAGAGGCCAGGGTAGGGAGTCCCAGGCCCTCCCTGCTCCACTGGGTCTCAGCCCAAGGCCCTGGTAGTGATGAATAGACTTGCCACTTAGTGAGGATCCGCCTGAAACATGCTGACTGCTGTAGGGACAATGACTAGTGCCTCCCTGGGCTACTTCCTACTGTGACTCCTGCAGTCCTGGCCTATGTGTCTTCGGGGTCTCTGTCCTCGGGTTGTGCTGATCCCGGGGGCTCCGACCTCCGAGTGGCATCCTCAGATACCTGGGCGCCTGCCTGAGTCTCTGCGTCTCCGGCTCCCACAGTCTGGGGCTGCAGCAGCTCCTGGGCTGCAGCCTGCAGCATGCATCCTTCCTCTCCGGCAGCTAGCCCAGATTGAGCTGGGCTCCTCCCTCTTATACTGGTGTTACACTTTGAGCATGCCCAGGAGGGACATGGGGGCTTGGCTTCTCAGCTCACAGGCAGGAGTTAACCCTTCCCTGTCCAGTGCGGGGTAAATGCACCCTGTCACACTCCCTTACAAGAAATAATGAAGGACTGTGTGGATCAGATCCTCAGTTGCATTAGGGCAGCTTTGAACTGCCCTGTCTTATCTCAATTACCCTTGAAGGGTACAGCCTAGTGCAGAGCAGAGTAGGATTGCAGGAGTGCAAAGAGGACCTAATGCCCCTTTTTAAGCCTCCATCCTATCCCGTGCTGTGCTGAGCGCTCTGTAGCATCACTTAGGGTTTTGGTATATTGACTAGAACAGGAGCTGGTCCTCTGGTTTAAATAAAAAATGACATTTGATTGCTTTGTCTGCACTGGGTAGAATGTAACAACCAAAGGGAAAAATGAGGTGTATTCTGCTGTGTGCCTTCATGTTCTGGATCTGACTCATACAGTCTGTATTTGGAAACTTAAAAAAAAAAAGTCGAACAAGCATTTGATCAATAACATTTATGTTGCATGTGCAGTTACAGAAATTATTGCCTTCAGTTACATTGTCCAGTTAGGTGACACTGAAGTGAGTATTCTTCTCTCTCAGGCACATTTATTTTTTTGTTACCATATGGCAGTATTTGATAAAATAGGACATATTTTGCCTTTCCATGATATCTTTTCCTAGAACGTCCAAAATAGTGAAGTCTGGCTGTTGCATTAAGAAAGTAATTTGTCTTCATGGAAAATGCTCGCACAACAACAAAATAGTGAAAAATATTCTCCAGAGACTTCTCTTAAGGTTCTAGAGACCTAGTCTCCTCTCCACACACGTATGTCGGGCCTGCTCCTCCACTGCCTTGCACATTAGGTAGTCACTTACATTTGTACAAAATGGGTATAATATGCCTACCAATCTGCCTTAGTATTTTGCACCTGCTTCGCAGAGGTGTAAATAGCTACACAAGGGAAAGGGCTAAGCTCATCAGTGGAAGGCACACTTGTACATCAATTTATATGTCTTAGTTTCATTTTCACTTTCATTTCTTCCTAAGTGGAACATGAGGGATGGGAGAGTGGGGAAATACTTCTTGATAAATGAAATAATGCCTCGAACCAAGCTGTGATTTATATTCTTAAATCCTTTGCTTCTGCTCGCTAGGACAATTGCCCTCTTCTGTTCAACCCCCGTCAGTTTGATTATGACAAGGATGAAGTTGGTGACCGCTGTGATAATTGCCCGTATGTGCACAACCCTGCTCAGATTGACACTGATAATAACGGAGAGGGTGACTCATGTGCTGTGGATATTGATGGTGATGGTACGTTCTTATTCGCTAAACCAAACAGCAACTGGTTACTATTCCAGACCTAATATTTATGGACAATGGGTGGGCTGGTTGCATTTGTATGTAAGATATAATCAGTTCCATCTCATATTTTACAGTCAGAAATATAGAAAAAGAAAGGGAAGACCAAGGTCCACCAATCCCCAGGCTCTGCATTGAACACAGGACATTGATTATAGACTCATAGACATTAAAGACAGACGGGACCATCATGATCATCTTGTCTGACCTCCTGCACATTGCAGGCCACAGGTCCTCACCCACCATTCCTGTAATAGGCCCATAACCTTGGCTTTGTATTGCTGAAGTCCTCAAATCTTATGTGAAAATAATGTGAAATGTACCCACATGAATGTAATAGATCACCCATGCCCAATGTTCTAGATAAATCACACTTCCCCACCCCATTCTAAGGCCCTTGCAAATATCCCTCAGAGGAGGAGAAGAATTTCTTCCTGACTCCAAAATAATCAGGATGCAATATGCTACTTTTGTTTCCTGTTTGGATACTAGAGGGAAAAAAAGATATCGGTCAAGACTCTATCTAGAGGATATTAATCTGGGCCAGGTAAAATCAGAATTGACCTGGATAATCATACAAAGCTCAAGCCAATCCACACTCAAACATCCTCTGAGTTTTGAAAAAGATAGTTTTATTTTGCTTATTTGTACACACCTCTCTAGTCTTGGTTTTGGCCAGAAATGGAAGCAAAAACATTGAAATATCTTTAGAAAGCTTGTTCTTGAAGCATTTCTAACATGGTTGAAACCCAGAAGTGTTAGAAATAGTAGAAAAAAGTCTGGTCTTGGATTTGCTTCAGTAATCATGCAACTTTTGGACACTTATCTGAATTGAACCTCTGAACCTTTTGAAGTTCTCCCATCACTCACAACATCAGATTCTTACTAGAGCTCATGGGACTTCTGCATGTGCAATGAGTGGAAAACATAACCCTGTATCTTTGGCTGAGACTCTGTATTTCAAAGTTTATATAAAGCTCCAGAAACCATATAATTGAAGAGATGATCCTAGTGTCATCTTCTGGCACTTGTGCCAACATTGTCTTAACTTTTTTTTGTCACCATGATATAATTTTGGAAGGAGAGGACAATTTGTTGCAA
The DNA here is from genome assembly GCF_002925995.2 of Terrapene triunguis. Lineage (NCBI taxonomy): Eukaryota > Metazoa > Chordata > Testudines > Emydidae > Terrapene > Terrapene triunguis. The sequence continues at coordinate 26,290,877 of NW_020664436.1, forward strand.
AATGAGAAGGAAGGGTGTCTGAATATTTGGCAACACTGTACAATTAATTATATATATGTTATAATAAGATGAGCTTATTTAGCACTAAAGCATGCGGTCATGCAATATATTGCTATATAGAATTCCTCAGGAATTCCATTGTGATATAGTATTTATTGCAGAGCATTACTCAAAAATTCTGGGTAGGTAGTTCCAACTCTAAGCAATGAAAATCCAAGTAATTTAAAATGAAAAACTTTTTTTTCTACTTTTTTAGCAATAGACATTTTCTTTAGGCTCACAAATATAAAAGGCCAAATTCTTCAAAGCCCATGCAGTCCTTACATAAGCAAAACTTCCATTGAAATATATCTGGGAGTTTTTACATTAGTAAGGAAAGCAGGATTTGGCCCACAGTATGAAATTACAGTAGAACCTCAGAGTTACAAGCACATTAGGAATAGAAGTTATTCGTATGAACAAAACATTATAGTTGTTCTTTCAAAAGTTTACAGCTGAACATTGACTTACTACAGCTTTGAAACTTTACCATGCAGAAGAAAAATGCTACTGTTAATCATCTTAATTTAAACGAAACAAGCATAGAAACAGTTTCCTTACCTGTCAGATCTTTTTTTAACTTTCCCTTTATTTTTTTAGTAGTTTATGTTTAACAGAGTACAGTACTGTATTTGCTTTTTTATTTTTTGGTCTCTGCTGCTGCCTGATTGCGTACTTCTGATTCCAAATGAGGTGTGTGGTTGACCGGTCAGTTTGTAACTCTGGGGTTTGTAACTCTGAGGTTCTACTGTACACCCATTCCTCAGTGGCTCTTTCATTTCTTATTGTGATGTGGTAGTACAATAAAACTGAAGCAGCTTTAATGGAATGGCAAATAAAACGTACCATGAATAAAACTCACTTCTGACAGAGGATCAGCATAGGGCTATGAACCTCTTAAGAGCCACTTAAACCCTCAAAATAGGGCTTCAATGGAATTTAAGTGGGGGCCTGACCTCTGCAATGGTATATCTTACTGTATGTGAACCAGCTGTGCTAGATTTCTTATCTACTTCAGTCACATTATTTTTTTACCCTCACAGACATTTTTAATGAACGAGATAACTGTCCATACGTTTACAACACTGACCAGAGAGATACAGATGGGGATGGAGTAGGTGATCATTGTGATAACTGTCCATTGGTGCACAATCCCGATCAGGTAAACACTAAGCCCATTTGTGTGAGGAGTGATGGGTGGGAGGATTTGCTCTTGATGTGGGAAATCTGAAAGCAACCTTCTAACTGCTTGTATTAATGCTGACCTCAGAGTAGGACAGAAAGAGAGAGAAAATGTTTAAGGAACTAAACTAAATTATTATTATTATTGTTATGATAATTTGCATTGGAGTCAAGCACAGAGACCTCTACCAAGATCAGGACCCCATTGAGCTAGGCACTGTACAGACACATAGTAAAGGGCAATCCCTGCCTCAGAGAACGTATCGCTTAAATAGACAAGAGGTGGAAGGGGAAAGAGTGACAGAGAAGCTAATTAATTCTCCCAAGGACTCAGATCAGCAACAGAACCAGAAATGGAGTCCAGGTCTCCTGACTCTCAGTCCAGTGCCCTGCCCATTAGACCATCTTGCCCTCCTTTATGATCTTTAGCTAGCTGATTGCTCTGTGGGGGTGTGGGAGATACAGTACAGACTCACTGGGTAAAAGGCCAGGAAGCTCTTCTATTATCACAGGATACAGAATAATTTGAATGATGTAATTTTAAAAGTTTGATATCCCACAAGCCACCAGTGCAAAATGCGGCCTAAATTCACTTCTGAACTGGAGAGGCCCATTTCTCCTATCACAGGACATCAGTAACTGTGATTGATTTCAGTGACAGTTACTCAGACCTGTGGTAGGAGAATCATGCCCCTTCCTTCACAGAAGAGACATATCAATGCATGGAAAAGAAAAGGCCGTATTTTGCCCATTTTTCATTTCCACATGAAACATAAAGGCCCATTATGGCAATGATACACTCTGTTTAGTGACAATTCTCTTCTGCCTGCAATCCACCCACTTTACATGAAAAGAAAACTGCCCTGATTGGCAACATAATATATGAACAACTCTTTTATGATATTCATGGTAAATTGCAGGTTCTGGTATGAACTGAAAGCAAAAGTTATGCAAAATAGTTTTGCAAGTTTTCAATGATCTAACACTGAATATTGCCTTGGTTCAGGTGAATGCCTTGGAATTTATAATTATGCAAAGTTATTGCACTTAGCTTCACCTCAGGGCTTATAATAACTAAACTTCATTGAGACCAATAGCAGCCACTCATACCTTAAGAACCTTGTCTGGGCAAGACAGTTCATATGAGCACTACACAGCTTGCACAGACTTCAATAATATGAGGTAACACACTCTCATGAGGGACTATCGGGCCAGCTGAAATGCATGATATCATATATGCATCTATTTTGTGCTTGCAATGCTAATTATGTTCCAGGGAAGAATTTTATCATATTGCACTATGTTTTATTAAATGATTACATCTGATTTTTGTCCTGCAATGTATCTAATGAATACTCTAGTGTCCATCCCAGATTTTTAAATTGTTATAACCGTTGCAGTCAAACCCCAAACAGCTGGCTTTAAGACTGAAAAGTTAGATCTGAATTGTACATCCTTCTTTTGGACCTTTAACATTTTATATATATAAAAAACCCTCCTCTTCAATGTAGGCATTAAACTTCCTTATATGTGAAAAACAACAGGCCTGATTTTCAGGTCTGGCCAAGTGCCGCTCCGTGCAGAGCCTGAGGGGTTTGGGGCAAAGATGTCGTTAACCCCACCTTTGCACTCCCTGTATTCCTGTGCCATTTGGAGAACAATTTGGCTCCCGCTGCAAGTTAGAGAAACCTTAGGTCTGCTTTGAACTTCACTTGGCTCTCCATGGCTCCAAGAGTCCACATGGCAACAAAAATTGCCAGAATGCAGTGGCACTCCAGGCAAACCTCCTATCCTGGCCATACCCCTGGCATGACCCTTATGATGCAGGCAGTGAAGACTCTATGGGTATGTCTACACTGCAGTTAAAACTCCTCAGCTGGCCCATGCCCTGTGAGGGTTCTTGAACCCGGACTCCAGCCTGAACCCAAACATCTACACTGCAGTTAAACAGCCCCTTAGCCCAAGCCCTGCAAGCCTGAGTCAGCATGGCTTGGACTAGCCATGGGTTTTTAATAGCAGTGTAGACATACCCTATGATGCACAGAGAACTCCTTTGCATCAGGGTTATTTCCTGTGGGCTAGATCTGACCAAGGTACAGCAGTGTAAAGGGGATGTATCAGACCTGTGAATTAAGACCAGTAGGTTCCAACCAACAAATGTAAACTAAGAGCCATGTAGGAAAATGTTTGCCCAAGTTTCGGTAAGATCTTCATTGATATTCTTCATATTAGAGTGAAAAAAATTGAAATTTTATTACATTTCTACTTCATAGAAATTTGTCACCACAATATAGGAGCTCTTCAGGAAGTTACTGAAAGAGAAATGTAGAGAATAAGGAAACATGCCATCTCAATTCTGTGCTTTGTAACAATCAAGATGCCAATGTTGTTGCCTGTTTTTTTTCTATAGACTGACATAGATAATGACCTGGTTGGTGACCAGTGTGACAACAATGAGGACATAGATGAAGATGGTCACCAGAACAACCAAGATAACTGCCCCTACATCCCCAATTCTAACCAGGCTGACCATGATAAGGATGGCAAAGGGGATGCATGTGATTCTGACGATGACAATGATGGTGTTCCTGATGACAGGGACAATTGTCGGCTCATGTTCAACCCTGACCAAAAGGACTCTGATGGTAAGAACCAAGTAGCGTGGGTTTGATTCAGTTCTAAGTACATGAAGAACTGGTGCATGTATAGACCAATGCGAAGGATATTTTTTTCCATGGATAAAAGAAATAAGACATTTCAGACCAAATTGAGCCCCGAGGTAACAGGCCTGATATCACTGACCTCAGTGAAGTTTCTCCTGCTTATGCCATGTCTGAACTTGGAACATTGTATTAATGTATTAAAGGGCATCAAACTAGAACTGGTCAAACATATAATATAGTTTTGATTAAAAAATTGACTGTTATTTAAAAAACCAAATTTTCTGGGACAATTTTTCTTTCCTTTTCAAATGTTAATTTTTTGATGAAATATTAAACTAGAAATTTTTTAATTAAAAAAACTGTTTTGGTTTTTGAAAACCAACACAACTGACAGTTTTGGTATTCAACTTCAGTTTTTTATTGAAAGAACCAAAATATTCCATAACATTTAAAAATGAGAAATATTCATTTATTTGTAAATATACATGGAAAATATTTGCCATTTTTCAACCAACTCTACTAAAAATTGTTTCACAGAGGAAACACTTTAGGTATGTGTTGATCATGTGCATTAGACAGTTACATAAATGGATGCAGTATTTTTCTTCATTTCTTGTCCTGAATTGTTGCGCTGTAGTCCTGGTCACTGTTAAACAGCTGTAATGGTCTACCACATAGATGGTTGCAGTTCAGTGGTTAATGAACTGTTACCAATATATATAAAACATATTTTGTGATCCTTTAGGATAAAAACTGCTATATACGTTTGATATATTTATCAGTAATGATCCACAAAATAAATAAATATGAGCAATTTCTTAGTTACACAAGTGTAAATAAAATTGCTGGAGTTATTCCACATTGATGCTGGTGTAACTGAAAGCAAAATTTAGTTCATATGTTCATAGTGACGATACATTTACAGTGGACCAGTTCTCAATTGCTGCTCTGGTTACTTTGGAAATCCTTGGGTGATATAGAACAGTGATCGCAGTTCCCACACCTCCTCTGCTCCCAGTATCCTGGTATAAGGGGGGCATGGCTAGGATAAAGAGGGAATGACTTACACAACTCTGTGCCCTGCCAATCTCTGTAATGGCCCCATAGCCCATGGGCTGCTGTAACTTCTATCAGGACCTCTGCAGTCCAAGGGTGACTTGGGGATCTGGGCAGTATAGTTCAGTTAAAGCCAGCTTTTGGTCCTCCTGGTCTTGTGCCAAGCATAGCTCAGCTGGGCTATGGAGGTCTAGGCCAGCGTATGTGTGAATGCACTTCTGTGAAGACTGTCCAACAGAATCAGTAGTACAGGTTGACTTGCTCTTCATCATCATCAACAACAGAAGAAATGTTGTTTGACTTCGGCAAAAGCCAAACTATAACTAAAACCAAAAGATGTTCATGTGCTCTCAAGTATGTGAGCCACACAATTTTAAGTTGCAGACCTGGATAGAGTTTGTGGACGACATGGCTGGTTGGACAAATGCTTTCAATATCTTTTGAAACAAAATCAACTCTGTCAGCAGTCAGGACCACTGGGAACTTCAGCAACATATGCATTGAATAATTAAAATTCTTGTATGGATTCAAGAATTGCTTCTTTGATATTGGCAAAGGGAATAAAGTTGGAAATGCATAGTTTTTATCTTAAGTGTTAAGATAAACAAGTACGGGAGTGCACAGCTGGTCAGAATTTGGAGTTCTACTTGGCTGTCAGACAGTGGAATGTGGAACCATTTTCCCACCAAGCTGAACTGCAGAAAGTCTTTGAGGTTCCTAAGGTTCATTCTCCTTCTTTCTGTCAGAAAGCCTGTGCTTGAAGAATACAATGGTGATCAAGTGCACTAAAGACATTTTACATCTGCCTCTGATATAAGTCCTTGTTGGTGGCAGGATGGTACACTACATAGACTACTGGTCTCTTCCAGTGTAGTAATTCCTACGTGAACAGCTGTTGACTTATATAAATAGAGAAGGAGAGAGGTACAAAATGCTAACAATTTTTGCCTGTATATGTGTTCTGCTTGTAGGTGATGGCAGAGGTGATATCTGCAAAGACGATTTTGACAATGACAGTGTCCCAGATATTTATGACGTGTGCCCCGAAAATGTTGACATCAGTGAAACTGACTTCAGAAAGTTCCAGATGGTCCCCCTGGATCCAAAGGGAACAGCTCAAATTGACCCCAACTGGGTTATTCGTCACCAGGGCAAAGAACTGGTGCAGACTGCCAACTCTGATCCTGGCATAGCAGTAGGTGAGTATCAAAAGAGAAAAGAATTATCTGGATTCTTTGGAACAGTGCTGGCTGAAACACATACAGAATAATACACAGCCCTAGACCTTAGGACAGAGATAGTGCTGTTTATCTTCAAAGCACTTTACTTTAACTACAACACTTTCTTCAACAAATTATTCCCATTTTACAGATAGGGGAAATGAGACAGAAGGTTTAAAATACACAGAGTCACTGTCAGAGCTGGGATTAGGACTCTGAATTTTTCATAGTGACCTGAGTGTTCAAGCTGCTAGACCACACTTCTATTTTACTTTGTGTAGCACATCAAAGAACTGCATAGTCTTGTTTCTCTTTTCATATAGAAGCCCAACATAGCATGGATTTGTTCATTTACTCAAATGGGAGTATATATATCCTGAGTGTCTGAGAGTGCCTGTGTGTATATACTTGTCAGAGTTTTTTCCTATTGCTGTTGGCACAACTCTTTGCTCAGCTAATGAAGAAAAAGCATTCTGTATTGAGGTTGTATATGAGAAAAAAGCCTATTGAGCTATTTGATTCCATTTCATTTTGGAATGTCAGCTGCTATATGTTAGACCTACCCACATGCATTTTTATAGAGTTAATTCTGATAGGTAAGAGGGAACATAGTTGTTTCACTGATCTGAATAAATCAGGACTGAGGAAGGCTTGCAAACATACATCACATTTGTTGTTCTTCCTGCCAAATGCCTCCTCCTTGCTCCCAACTGGTATTGTAAGGGATCCTAATGTAAGACACTATAAATCTTAGTTTTTTCTTTAAAAGGGCTATCAAGTCATGTTGTTTCTGTAACAGCAGTATTACAAGAGGGAAAGGGACAGAAAAATGCAAAGACTACACAGAAACAAAGGTAAAAAGAGAGGATGATATCATCTTATCCTCATCCTGGTTTAAGGAATGAGACAGAACAGATATATAAGTACTATATAAACAGTACATATGACTTCATTCTCTCTCTCTCAACCCCTTCCCCCCCCCCCCCAAAAAAACCCCTAGAAAGCCCAAAGCAACAAAAATGGTATAACAGTCTGCTTTCAAGCATTCTGAATTTGCACCACATGGAGGAACTGAATATCTTGCACATTTAATCCTCTACCAGGTTTCGATGAGTTCACCTCTGTTGACTTCAGTGGCACATTCTATGTTAACACAGACCGTGATGACGATTATGCTGGGTTTGTGTTTGGTTATCAGTCCAGCAGTCGATTTTATGTCCTGATGTGGAAGCAAGTCACACAGACCTACTGGGAGGACAAGCCCACCAGGGCTTATGGTTATTCAGGGGTATCACTCAAAGTAGTGAACTCCACGACTGGCACTGGTGAGCACTTGAGAAATGCTCTCTGGCACACTGGAAACACACCTGGACAGGTAAGAGAATCAAGTCTTCATACCATTGAGGGGTTACCAATATTGTAAAAAGGGGGCTGACACAAAAACCGGTTACCAATTAAAAAAGGGCACTGAGGCTCAGTATGCCAATAAGAGTAAGGAAAATAGTAAATGACTTTTCAATGTTATTTTAATTTTTGGATAAAATTGCCAGTCTTTTTAGAGGCTTTTGTTGTTATTTATTTGTACTGTTTACAAAGTAATGCAAAATGTACATAGATAAAAGAGAATGTACAAAGTAGTTAAAAAGAACCTGCAAAATCAAAGGACAAGGAGTACAGGTAATTCTTCCAGCTTGGAGATAGTATTGGTGTTACAATGGGCTTTATTCTCTTCAGATGGGTGTTTAAACACCCACCTTTGGGGCATCACATATATTTGATGTTTATATTTCTGAACGTGGCTGTGTTCAGAACGTTTGCCGCAAACTCCCAAGTCTTGTAATAACTTCACAGGGTGGCCTTTGTGACCCTACGGAAGCCCATTGAAGTTAGTGAGGCACCACACAAGCACAGGGATCCAACTGCATACAGTTCATTCCAGGGTCTGGGCCTTCCTGGAGAGTTTTATTGTGCCAGAGATTTGAAACAATATACAATAAATATTGGGCCAGTCTTGCAGTAGCGCTTACTCAGCTGATTAGTCCCATTTCTTTCAATGTAGCTACTCACATAGGTAAGTGTAGCAGGATCAGTTCTCTAGGGTGAACGTTGTGTGAGTGTGTGTGTGTATCTGAACATGTACAGAACTCAAAGACAAAATATATTCCCAGGTCTCCACTCCCCTTTACTTTCCTTGCACTTTTTCATCAATTATCAACATTTTCATCAAGTGGTCTGGAAATAAATATAAAATTACTGCTGATAAAATTTTTGGATGACACAAAGCTTACCAGAGTGGTAAATAATGATGAAGACATGCCAGTCATATAGCGTGATCTGGATCGCTTGATAAGCTGGGCCCATTCAAAAAAGAAATGTAGGCCATACTTACAGAATGGCAACTATATTCTGGAAAGCAGTGATTCCGAAAAGGATCTAGGGCTCAGAGTGGATGAGCAACTGAACATGAGCTCTTAGTGTGATGCTGTGCCAAAAAGAGCTCATGTGCTCCCTGGATGTATAAACAGGGAAATAGTGAATAGGAGGAGGGAGGTTACATCTGTATGCAGCATTGGTGAGACCTGTTCTGGAATGCTGCATCAGGTTCTAGTGCCCATATTTTAAAAAGGATACTAAAAAATTAGAGGGTGAAGTAAAGAGCCAAAAAATGCTTTGAGTAATAAATAAAATGCCTTGGAGGGAGAGACTTAAAGAGCTCAATCGGTTTAATTTATCCAAGAGAAGACTAAGAGGTGACTTGATTACAGTGTCTAATACCTTCATGGGGAAGGTTGGAGGGAATACTATGCACTAAAGGATTCTTTAATCTAGCAGAGAAAGGCCTAACAAGAACCAATGGCTAGACGTTGAAGCCAGACAAATTCAAATTAGAAATTAGGTATAATTTTTTGACAGTGAGGGTGGAACAAACTAGCAAGGGAAATGGTGGATTCTCCATCTCTAATATCTTCACATCTTTCTGGGAAGATATTCTTTCGCACAAGATATTCTTTAACACAAGTTATTGGGCTCAATACAGTGGTAACTGGGTGAAATTTTATGGCCTGTGATATACAGGAGGTCAAACTAGAAGATCTAATTGTCCCTTCTGGCCTTAAAGTCTATGAATCTATGAATTAATCTACTTGTTTGAGAGTAACTGATGTATAACTGAAGATGGCAATTTTCATGTTACTTAATATAGGTGACCAGAGTGTGGGGGGAATGGCGTTCAGTATCACTAAATTTTAAAGTGATTTTTAGTTTGGTGATACAAAGAAAATAGGCTGTGATCAGATAACCAGTTGCGGTAGTACAAACTGTTTCTAATGAAGCATTTGTATTCCTACTGTAGGTACGTACCTTGTGGCATGACCCCAAGAATGTTGGCTGGAAAGATTATACTGCCTACAGGTGGCAGTTGATTCACAGGCCTAAAACAGGATTAATAAAGTAAGCGGTATTTCAATGCCTACAAATTTCCTAATAATATAAGCTTTCGTTTCTAATGAAGTAGTGGCTTTTAATGGTTTGTTTGTTAATTCCAGTGCTGATGATTCATTCATGGCAGACTGTTTCTCTATTTTTGGAACATTTTATTAGATTTTAAATAACTTCTCTCTCTCCTTCACACACACACATCAGATGTGTTCAATTTCATTAGGACTGTTTAGTATTTACATAAACTAAATATTATTAAATAAAAATATATTGAATTCTTACTAAATAACTGTTTTGTAAAGTAGCCAAGAAAGAGAAATTCCAAAACAATACTCAAAGTAAGATTAAAACTTGACATTTTTTTCCTATCTAGTTCAGCATTCTGTCTCTGACAGTGGCTTACACCAGGTACTCCAGAAACATCTGTAAACACCTCTGTAATGCACACAAAAATGCACTGCTATGTATTACATTATGAAGGATATCTTTTCCTAACCCTAATTGGTTATCTTATGCCTTTTAAACATGAGGATTGACAGTGCAGATAATTTTTAACCTGCAGTAAATACTGTAACTGTATATTACATTTTTATTGGGGAAATTATCTCTTGCCTCTTTAGACCTGAATAGCCCAGGACTCATCAGGACTAATACAGTTTTGTTCTGTTGCATGATGTGGGGAGTAGAAAGGATTTGGGGACCACATGGGTCATCCATTACATTAGAAAGAATAAAAGACAGTTTATCTATGTAATATAAGCCATCCTGCTTTAGAGCATAGGCCAGCGATTAATTGACAAAGGATAGAAAGATACTCCTGTTATGGGCAGGTTATTTCACAGTTGTGCACTCACTATGGTGTTTCTTGCACTTTCCTCTGAAGCAGCTGGTACTGGCCACTGTCAGACAGGATACTGCTCTAGTGGGCCCATTGCCCTAATCTAATGTGGCAGGTCCTATGGTCCTTGTACATGAAGCTCCTTCTTCATCCTATTGGGAATTCTAATAGAAAAAGAAAAATTAACTAGGTTTTTGAATAGTCATTAAAATGTATTTATTTGTGAGGAGGTAACAGACTTACCGTGAGTCAATTAAATTATGTGTATATTTCTCAAGCTAACCTCTAAGCATAAAGAGGCATGTGGCTAATCAACATTAAGAACATGACACTCCTTCTTGACACTCCAGAAGACTTAGCTGTAATAACACAAGGATTTTGAAAATTCTTTGCAGATGATGTTCATAAAATTACTCATGGAACAGCACCAGGGCTTCCAATAAATGGGCTATGACTACCAGACAGACTCGGGGAGGTATAACAGAGGAATGACCCATGTAATAAACTTGTACTACATGGCACCTAGTGTTAGAATTCAACATCATGTCATCACCTGACAGCTGCTATTACATGTTTCAACCTTGGAATGTTCTGTTGATTCACTATAGTAATCTAAAACATCTTTCTTTTTACAGAGTTTTAGTATATGAAGGAAAACAGGTCATGGTAGACTCTGGACCAATCTATGATAAGACCTATGCTGGTGGACGATTAGGTCTTTTTGTCTTCTCTCAAGAAATGGTCTACTTCTCTGACCTCAAATATGAATGCAGAGGTTAGTTTTTCAGTGAACTAGGCAATTATGAAAGTTTTATTTATGCCACGATTAGTTCAGTCTCCCAGCTAAACATGAGGGCAGTGGTTTTCAAACTGTGGGTCACGACCCAGAAGTGGGATGCAGAATGTAAGGCACTGGGTCGTGGCGGCTCTGGTCAGCACCACTGACCGGGCCATTAGAAGTCCCATCGGTTGTGCTGCCCAGCTAAGGCAAGCTAGTCCCTACCTGTTCTGATACTGTGCTGCACCCCGGAAGTGGCGAGCAGCAGGTCTGAGAACCAGCCAATGGGAGCTGAGGGGGCGGTGCCTGCAGGTGAGAGCCGCGCAGAACCGCTTGCATGCCTCCGCCTAGGAGCCAGACCTGCTGCTGGCTACTTCCAGAGTGCAGCAAGGTCCTCAATGCCAGGACAGGCAGGAAGCCTGCCTCTGCACTCCCTTGCACCGCTGACTGGGAACCGCCCAAGATAAGCCCATGCCCCAATCCCCTGCCCCAGCCCTGAGCCCCCACAAACTTGGAGCCCCTTCCTGTACCCCAAGCCCTTCATCCCTGGCCCCACCCCAGAGCCTGTACCCCCAGCCCAGAGCCCAGAGCCCTGACCCCCTCCCACACCTCAACCCCCTGCTACAGCCCTGAGCCCCCCCTGCACCCCAAACCCCTCATCCCCAGCCCCACCCCAGAGCCTGCACCGCCAGACCAGAGCCCTGACCCCCTCCTGCATTCCAATCCCTTGCCCCAGCCCAGATCCGCCTCCCACACCCTGAACCCCTCATTTCCAGTCCCACCCCACAGCCCTCACCCCCACACCCCAACCCTCTACCCCAGCTCTGTGCTCCTCCCACACCCCAAACCCCTCATCCCCAGCTCCATTGCGTCACGGGCATCAACAATTTTCTTCAACTGGGTCGCCAGAAAAAAAGTTTGAAAACCACTGCACTAGGGAGAAAAGATAGAAATAGAAAGTATCTTCCAGTTGTTGAATGGAATCCTTAATCTATCAATCATTCTGAAATAACTCAATCAATTCTTAACTATGAATGAAACAAGAGGGAGTTTATTTTGAGTTGATCAACATGCTGTCCTGAAACAAGTGGACTTAAGCATGTGCTTAACTGCTTTCCTGAATCAGGGCATGACTGTATAACATATAGCAATAATCCTGATAAATTTCAGCCAGAAGGCATGTTCCAAAGCCATAAGGGACCACAGCATAATTTAGACACTGATTCATTAAAATAGCTTGGATCCCACTAGTCTTAATGTAAATCTGAATAACCACAAACACATGTTTAATACAATCTGCCTGGAAAAAGAAGATGGAATTATCTGAGGGAGATATTTGTTTGGAACTGTGTGTGTATATCCAGCGCATTAGTGTGTGTTGCATGTGTGATGGTCACCTTCATGCCCAACACACTGGGAGTGAAGCAGGGAATCTCTAGAGCTAAAAGTGTGAACTGCTACAGCTTGAGCTAAAGAGCCAATGTTACCTAGCTGGGAGATGTAACAACTCATATCTTCTATTGATCAGAGCAGGACTTGTAACATGTATTCAGTAGTGGGTTACTCATGCACTTGCAGACTTATGGATAGCCCTTCTTTAAGGAGGCATTAAGGATTCAGTGGATATTTTCAATTCTCATTTTATAGAAGTGTAGGACTGGAAGGGACCTCAATAGGTCATCTTGTCCAGTCCTCTGGACTCAAGGCAGGACTAAGTAATAACTAGACCATTCCTCACAGGTGTTTGCCTAACCTATTCTTAAAAACCTCCAAATATGGTGATTCATGCAGTCTCCATTTAAAAAAATATAATGAAACCATCCACAACGTTATAAATGTGAAAATATAGTACTATTAAAAAGAAAATGAACTCAGAACAGGAAAAGTAATCTTTGTATTACACAGGCTGCTTCCCTTTTACTATAGCACATTTGAGCTCTTGTTCCATTTTTACTGTATTCCACACCAAATATGCCTCTGCACCAATTAATATCTGTTTCTCTTTTACTTTAGATTTCTGAGCTATGGTTGCTGCATTACCAGCAAAGTACTGTAGATGCTGTGCAACCTAGACACCTCAGTACATCCTGGTACTCCCAACTTCTCTTTCTGTGTACCTCCTCCTCCTCCGGCCTTCTGTTCAACTGACCTTGTACCTCCCTGCTGCCAAGAGTGGCTTAGCCAATCCTGCGCTCAAGTGCCTTCTGAAAACTAGGACTAATGGGACCTAAATGTGAGCGTCCAACCCACCACTGAAGCAAAAGCAGATTGATACATTAGAACATTTTTGTAGAGTGAAAACTTAGCAAGACTTGTTTGTTTGTTTTTTTACAAAGGAATGACGTTTACATATAAAGTGTAATTACTTAATGTATTTATATATATATGGAGAAAAGGGGGATGTGTATCATCCATTGTCTTAAACTAAGTGGGAAAAAAAGTGTTAAAACCACTTTTTTATGCCTAGGGTTGACACTTCCCTTGCTTCGATCAGGGCTGGACCTCAGTAACACAAAACCTCTGAGCCTAATTTCAGTAAAATAACAAAGGGACCACACCAACAATATCTAGCCTAATAATGAAGAAGCCATTGGAGAATAAAGTGAAGGCCACATAATATGAAGATGGCTTGATGCAAAAAGATCTTTCAGCTGATAAGGATGCTTTTACTAACTCTTCAGAAATACCTTTTAAGATTAGAAGTTGCTGAAATGTCAGATTTTTAGTTTCAAATAATGTCTAACTAGAAATAACAATGCATGTTATTTGTATGGACTTAAATCAGGACAAATACAATTGAACCAGCACTTAAACTTCAACATAAGAAAGCATAGCAATTCAGTTAAGCACATAAGGCCATCCACTGTGGCTTTTATAAAATGGTTTCCAGTTGGCCAGTGTACATCTTTTTTTGCATTCCCTCTTGCTAAACATATTTCATGACCATCTGGAACAAGTTGAACCTGAACCACTTTTCCATCTCTGCTGCAAAAAGCACTTTGACATCCTGAATCCTGATCTAGGATTATGAAAAGGTAGCCACGCTACCATTACCTAATTTAGAAATTCGGAAATTAAGGTTCCAGTTATAAATATTTTGTTAATATTTATCATGATTACACATACTGCTACCTTCTCTGATAATTTATTTTTAAAGCCTGTCATACAGTGCATTAGTAATGCATTATTAACAAATAATGCTAGAACAATCTGTTAAAAAAGCATATCACAACATGAAGATATCATTGAAGCAATGTACACCCTTGTTTAAACATGCGGTTTTATGTCATTACAATCCAGCATGCTCTAAAGTAGCACATGATTAAATAAATAATAATGAGGAATTTATAAATGGAACCTTAATATATATATACGGTTATCCTAATTTTAGTATTTTGTATTGTTACCTATGTCTGCTGTATATAGAACTGTTTTATTTTTTAAATAATGCTGAAGGGATACCAGTGTTTATTCTAACCAGATACAACAGTTATTCAGTTATACAATAGTATGCAAGTATTTAACACTTTTTTGTTTTGTTTAAGATGTATGAGCTTTGTTCACAAAAAAAAACCTCTTGCTAGTATAATTTTAATCACAGATGAGGTTTACTAAGGGAATAATACAGTATCTCTTGCCTTATCATAGGGCATGGTGAGCCAAATGTTGACTCAGCTCATTTTTTCCTTTTAAATAGATTTTACTACTATATTCATTAGAAAGAATTCACAGTTTGGGGCTTTATTGCACATTTTACAGTCTCTTTATATTAACAAACCCTTTTTTAAAAAAAAAATCCTCCTTATGAGGTTTTTTGAGTTTGTTGCAATTCATACTTTTGTTGTTTCAAATTGTATCCCCAAGTCCCAATGAGAAAGTGGGGAGACTTCATTAAATGTAATGATTGTGATGGACGTGTAGGGTTTTTTGGTTTGGTTTTGTGAAAGCATGACATCAGTGTGGGGATGAAGATGTTAATATTTAGATTGTACCATAATTTTCCTATTCTATGTAAATTATTTATGAAGATTTTCTTTTTTCTTTTTCTTTTTTTCTTTGCAAGGGTGTGTGTGCATGTGAGAGAAAAAAGGAGGGAGAGAATGAGATCAATGAAACTTCACTTTGTTTTGCCAAAGATTGTAAATAATTATTTATTTGTTTACACAGACAAAATTCACCATTTAACATCCTGCTTCATTTAG
Organism: Terrapene triunguis; assembly: GCF_002925995.2. NCBI lineage: Eukaryota > Metazoa > Chordata > Testudines > Emydidae > Terrapene > Terrapene triunguis. The sequence goes on from NW_020664436.1 coordinate 26,306,293, forward strand.
TCAGATCATCATTTTTTATATTTTAACAATTAATGATAGGAAATAAACTGTAAAAAGGTTTTATAAAAAAAAATCTCTTTACCTTTTTTATAGTTAAAAAAATGTTTCTTAAAAAAGAAAAAAAGAAAGAGCTACCAGGCCCTGAAACTCTCTGGTATCTAAACAAACCTGTTGCTTGGTTATAAATCATTTCATGTCAAACGGATCTGTTGGTTAGTTACAAATCATTGAGTATATTTTAAGGATGTAACAGCAGGCTTCCTGGTCTCATTGAAAAGAGCCATAATTCCACTTGAGCCACTTTATCTCTTGGTGAACCACCCAAAATTGTTTTATTTCTGACACTATAATTGAGAAATTCACTCCTGCTTCTTGTCATTGCCAGACAAATGCACAGGTTTCTGCACTGGATCTTGGCCAGCGTAACTGAACAGATGTATAGTCTGGTCCTGTAATCCTTACTCCCAGACATCCTATTGAAGTCAATGGGATATATTAGTGTGAATAAAGATTACCCACACAATCAAGGGTTTCAGCAATGAGCGCTTTGGGATGGTTCACACAGAACAAGAAATGAGAAAAAAATTCTCAAAACAACATGATGATAAGATGATGGTAGATGATAAACTGCAATCATTTGGAGAGGGGGCAGGTGAATTGGTTTAGAAAAAACAGGAACACCCTTCATGCCAAAACTTTGCAAAATGAACCTGAACCAAACATTTCTTTAAATGTCTGAATAGGCCTGCACACCCCCAACTTTAATTTTCATGTGCCTTTCCAATTTGGTGTTCCAATGGGGATTGGAAACAAAAGTTTGTTCAGGTGACACTTCTAGATATGATCTGAAGTACGAGAAACGTCACACAAGAAAGCCATAGAATCTTTTGATAAAACCCCAAAACCTTTCGAAAGCATATCTGAACTGATTCCGATCTCCAGGCTTGTGGAGAGTTATCCATCACTAGCTTTGACTGCCATTTGGGCTGCAGAGGCAAAGGCTGTTTTGATATACTGTGGCAGATAGCCTCAGAGAAAGGAAAAGTCTAATAACAACAGCATGGCAAAAATACAGGGTCTCTGAAGAAAATAGGGATGAAAATGCCTGAAAAGAAGGTACTGCTACGAGTTAATGCGTTCATATAAAACAATAACATACTCGGACCTTCCTTCATATTTCTAGCTAAATTAGAACTGAGGATCTTGAAGAAGTTCAGAAACATTTGGTTAACATTTGAAAAAAAAAACATTTTTTTTTGCAGCCTCTGAACTTCTTTTTTCAAGATGGAAATGGAAAGAAAAGTGTTGAAAGAGACCAAAAAGCAGACTATTTCTTCAGTGTGGTGGGAGCAGTGGGCCAGTGACTAGACTTGAGTTCTGGTTCTGACACTGATTTGTTTTGTCCAATGTCACACATCACTTACAGTCTCTGGGCCTCAGTTGCCCTGTGTATAGAACAGGAATGATGAAATTTGCCGTCCATTGCAAAGTGCTTTGAGATCTGTAGGTGAAAAGTGCTATATAAGTGCCATGTATTATTATTTCTGGACCAACCAAACCAATCAATACTGAAAATCCCATGAAAGCAAGTTGTGACTAGATTTCCAGTCCAATTTTGCAGCAGTTTAGCTATTTTAGATAAGCTTCAGCTAGGCCTCTGAATTTTAGAGTGTTTATCTGAACTGAGCTACTGAATCTTTAAAGGTTTGTTCAGCACCAGGTTAAAATATCTACAAGGGTTTTCATCCATGAGGAAGACAAAAGCAAGAGTCAGACCTGTGACCTCTCATGTTAAACAGCCTGAAAAGTAGCATAAGTAATGTTAACATCTGTGTCTACAATAGGTGTTGGAAGTAGGAGTGCTGGAGGTGCTACTGCACCCCCTGGCTTGAAGTGGTTTCCCTCATATACAGCGTTTACAGTTTGGTTCAATGGCTCTCAGTACCCCCACTATATAAATTGTTCCAGCACCCCTGATGTCTACTGCTTGCTAGTTTCATTCTGGGACAGCAGTTGAACAGAATGTAAGTCAGTGAGCCAAATCCTGATCTTGGTGAACTCGGTGGGAGTTTTGCCGTTGACTTCAATGGGATCTGGGTTAGGTTCAGTGTTCAATTTTCACAGCAAAAGTCAATAAAAGAAAAGCTAATGCTCACATGGGAACATCTGCTGTACAAAGCCATTTGAAAAATAAATAACTATGTAATAACTTGGCAGAGATTTGTTCCCAACATGGAGGGGACCACCCCGTAGAGCAGGAAGGGAGACCTTGAAACAAAAGGAACATAGAACCACTCAAACCAAAGGGCCATCTGATTCAGTATACTGTCTCTTGACAGGGGCCAAAATCAAATGCTTCAGCGGAAGGTGTAAAACCCATATGATTAAAAATAATACATTAACATGCCTATGGGGGAAATGTTCTTCCTAGCCCCATGCATTAAAGGCTAGTGGTTGGCTTATGTCCTGAAGCATGAGTGTTGTTTACTTTAGCAAGCTAATATAATTGCAGATAGTCTTATTATTCCTGTTTGTGTCTAATTTATTTGAATGCCACTTCTTGGCCTCCGTAAACTCCAACAGTGAGTCCCACAGTTTGATCATGCATGACATAAAATATGTATTTCCTCTTATCAGTTGTAAATGTATTACCTTTTCCTTTCATTGGATGGCCTTTTTTTCTTGCCTTATGAGAGAGGGTAAATAATATATACCTCTGTCATGTCAGTTCTGAATTGTTTCCTTCCCAAACCAATTTGTTCTTTATACAGCTATGTAACTGGGAGGAGATGCTATCATTCTCTCTGTGTGTGTGTTGTGTTGTGTGTGTGGGGGGGGGGCACCCTGCCTGCTGATGGGGGAAAGCTTTACAACAGCTGCCATTTTGGATTTCAGTACAGATACAGAGACACTCACTGTAGTCACTCTCTCACTCTCACATGGAGACTCTGTAGTTTGTTGTTTTTCTTAATCTGAAATAAATCATCTAGACTGAAAAATACTTGTTTTATCTGCCCCAACATTGTCTCCTCCTAATTTCTAACTGGTAGCGATTGGTTTAAACCCTGAAACATGAGGCTTAATATCCCTTCCATAGTTTATTGGCATTAACTATAGCAGCACTAGACATTCTTGCTATTTATATAAATGTCCAATCCCTTGAATCTTGCCAAATGTTTGGCCTCAATGACATTTTGTAGTAGTGAGTTCAACACTAATTATACGTTGTCTGGAAAAATTATTTCCTATCAGTTTTGAATTTGCCACCTTTTAATTTAATTGACTGCCCATTTGTTTTTGTATTGTGAGACACAGAGAATAGAAGGTTCCAATCTACCTTTGCTATCCCATTCAGTATATTATAAACTTTTATCGTGTCCCTGCTTATTTTTCTCCTTTCTTCCTACAAGAACTTTTCTATGCTCCTAATCGTTTTATTCCCCTTACCTGAATCCATTCTATTTCCACAATATTCTTTCGGGGGGTTGGAGCACATAATATTCTAGATGAGATAGTATTATTGATATATATAAGGGTAATATAATATTTACCATGTTATTTTCCATCCTGTCCCTTATACATCGTACCTTCTTGTTTGCTTTCCAGATTGCAGCTGCGCATTGAGCAGACATCTTCATTCAGTCATGTACAATTTTCCCCTTTCCTGAGTTGATACAGTTAATTTAGAACCCTGTAAGGTGTATGAGTCATACAAATGTTTCTTTCCAATGTATATTGCATGTGGGAGTGGGGTCACAGTGCAGGGGTGGGGCCACAGGGGCAGAGTCACATGGGGCCTTATGTCACGGTATGCATAAGGAACTGGATTGCCTTACTTCACCCTTGAAATATCTGTTCTAATGAGATCCTTTTCTATTGCTGGGAATTCAAGCTCAGCTATTTTTGCCTCTAATCTTCTTGTACTAGCACATAGACATGTGTAGACTTTATTCCTGGGTGTACTTTCTTAATATAACATGCTTATCTGCACCGTTATCATTTTGGATTGTACCTCAATGACTTCAACTTCTGCTTCCTGCAGTGCTGTTGTAATTCTTTCCTCTACTGCTAGATGCATAGTTTCTTGTGTTACTGACGTCCCTAGCAGATGTCTTTGTCTGACCTAAATGTTTCTCAGAACCCGTCAGCCTTTCCCTTACCACCAAGTTTAAATAATCCCCCAAATCTTCCCAATTTTCTGTGCCAGCAATCTGGCTCCACTTTGTTTAAAACGGAGTCAATTCTTTCTGTAAAGAATCTTCCTCAAAGGAGTCCCCAGTGCAGAGGTGAAAGTAAGCCGGTATGCCCCGGTATGGCATACCGGCAAGAGCCGGTGCGCGATACTGGGGCAGCCCGGCTTCCCCAGGCGGCAATTTAAAGGGCCTGGGGCTCCCAGCAGCAGCAGCAGCTGGAGCCCCAGGCCCTTTAAATTGCTGCCAGAGCCCTGCTGCTGGAGCCCTGGCATAGCCCAGTGAGGCTCCAGGGGTTATTTAAAGGTCTGGGCTCCCGCTGCCTGTACTGCCCTGAGCCCTTTAAATAGCTGCTGGAGCCCTGCTGCTGCTACCCCAGGGCTCCGGGGGCTATTTAAAGGGCCGGGGCAGTAGAAGCAGGGGGTTCTTGGGCCCTTTAAATAGCCCTCAGGGCCCTGGAGTAGCAGTGGGGCTCCAGGGGCTATTTAAAGGGCCCGGGGCTCCCGCTGCCTCTATGGCCCCAGGACCTTTAAATAGCCCCCTGAGCCCTGCTGCCAGAGCCCTGGGGTAGCAGTGGCAGCCGGGGGCTCTGGCAGCGGTCTAAAGGGCCCTGGGCGGTAGCAGCGGCCGAGCCCTGGGCCCTTTAAATTGCTGCCGGAGCCCCCGGCTGCCGCTGCTACCTGGGCGTGGGAGGGGAAGGGCACTTACCGGTACAGGGCGAGCCGGGGCTGGCTCTGACCTCCCCCATCCCCGCCCGAGGCCCCACTCCTTCTGGGGGCCAGAGCCGGCCCCAACACAGCCCCGTACTGGAAGTCCCTATTTCTACTTTCACCCCTGCCCCAGTGCCTCATAAATTTGCAAAAACAACAAGGAGTCTGGTGGCACCTTAAAGACTAACAGATTTATTTGGGCATAAGCTTTCGTGGGTAAAAACTCCAGATACATCTGAAGAAGTGAGGTTTTTACCCACGAAAGCTTATGCCCAAATA
>NW_020664436.1:26311571-26325803 GCF_002925995.2 Terrapene triunguis
GACCCAAGAAAAAGAAAGGGACAACTAGAACGTGATACATAAGAATGGGAGAGATGAATGCTATAATTTCCCTGTATTAAAGTGGTGATATGCCGGGGTGATATGCAACAGGCAGAAACAACCACTTCTCAGGAACACTGTCCTTTGCATTTGCATGGTCTCTGCTAAGCCTCCTTAGTGCAAAGTTTTCCTCTTACAAGAACTTTTCCCCCCAGCATGCCTTTCTTTAGCTGTTCCTTTAAATTTGGCAGAGCCAAACAGCTGCATCCTAATACGACCATTCTTCAACTGGCTGCTGCTTGTGGCATCTTTCTCCCTTCCAGCTGCTAAATATTCTTAACTCCTATAATGTTTTACCTTTTTTTCCCTATGGAAAAAAATCAAATTTCTCCAAAAATTTGAGGCTCAAATGACAAATATTGTTACTGTAAGCCTGTCTGGAATAGGATTTTTTGCTTTGGTGAAAAATCCTCCCCCTGCTAATTAAATAAGATGAGCTCAAAGAGTGGGATACTTGAGTCCCACTACCTGGGGCCATATTATCCCTGGCCCTTAAGTGGGTATGCTGGAAACCAAAAGAAAGGGAGTCTTCAATGCTGCTAAGCAGCCTGCTCAACAACCAGGGACAATGCCGTAGCCGCTACCCACCGGGGAGCATGGGAAGCTGAGGGTCATATAGCGCCTCAAAAGGTGGAGGGGAAGAGAGGAGGCAGGACCATGGTCCACTCCTGTCCTGTCCTCCTTTTACTGGCCTACAGAGTGACTGGCATACATAGTGCAGAGCAGGCTGGATTATCCTAGTAAGATGGAGTAATGTGTGTGTACCCTTCTCTACAATCCCTCACCAAACCCTTCCAGAAGAAATGCAGTTCCTAACTTCCCGTCTGCCCCCCTTTCAAGGCTGTGATTGGTACTACACAGCCAACCCCCCAATGTGGGTGACGACACAGGTTAGCTTAAATGAGGTATAAAACTAAACAGTTGTACAGCTTTTCCCTTGAAATTGGGTGGGTTGGCAGTTTGAATTAAATAAATAAAAGCTGTGAAATTTACAGCAGATGGAGACACAGTTAGGAATACATTCTTGTAAAGTCTCTCCCTCCCCCCAAAAGTTGCTTAAATGTGTGCTGGTTTATTACATGAGTGCCATTTTTCTTAACTGTCCTTTTTTCTCCTTCAGTCTCATAATTTTTGGATTTATATCCTCCATAGCTAAGGAAGAACTACATGCTGCAATGCATTCATACAGAAAGTATGTAAACCCAGAAAACCCCACACCTTATGGGCCAGACTCTGTCTGAATAAGTCCCATGAAATCCCGAGGAACTCCAGTGATTTCAATGGACTCAGACGATGACCATATCAGCGCAACTAAGATCAGAATCTGGCTCATAAAATCCAGAAGTTTCTGCTTTACTGTATAAAATCAAACCATCCATGTTGGTACATGGTATATTGTGGAGCAGTACCCAGGCAATACTTTTCAGTTGTCATGGGGCTTCTGTAATGCCTTTTCTTCTTCAGTGAGAAAAAGGAGAGAAGTTCTTATCTACCATAGCTGTATGTTCGCTGTAGCTGCCCTGTTCTCCAAGGATGCTTCTCTCTGCCTATCCAACCAGCACCTGCTATTTTATTAAGTGAAGTGGGGTGGGTACTGTATAATGTATGAGGAACTAGTGCTCATATTTGCTACATCAGTGTGTTGCAATCACAAATAATCTGGGTGGAAAGTGGTTTTCCTTCCCCTACCCCCCCCAAAAGTCAAGATTTTGAAAAACGTTCCTCTCTGCAATCAGGACAAAAAGTTAAAAATCTCAAAGATTTTCACAAATAAAAAGGCAGGGGTGGGGAAGGACGGCGAGGAAAGAAAGAAAAGACAGGTTTGGGTCACTCACACATTTCATTTAGATAATTGTGAAATGTTTCATTTCAATTTTGACCTTATGTTTACATGTGTTTTTTTAACTATTAATTAACTTACATTTCACAACAAAAAGTCATTTTGAACCAATTTCAAAAAGTGTCTTTAAACAATTTTCAAAACAGGAAATTTGTCTAAACTGACCCTTCCCTACAAAAAAGTTTTGGTTTTGACAAATTGGCTTTTTCTGCCCTCTGAACCCCCCCCCCCAAAACCAAAACAAACCCAAAGTTTTGTTGAAAAATTCCCACCCATCTCTAATTAGAAACACATGACAAAGCCATTATTAGGTTTTATCAAAATCTGCTGCGACATACTTTGACCTTGTAATAATAGCCTACTGCATGATGGGTGACTCCATTTAGGTGAAGAAGAACTAAGTCTTTAGAAACATTTACAGCTTAAGCTACAGTATACTTTTCAGCCAACCAACCAACCAACCAACCAACCAATCTATCTATCTACTTGTATATATCCCTGTAGTATCCATAAACAAAAAAGATTATCTTCTCTTTATAAACACATTAGTCCCTTTCCAACATCTGTGGCGTATTCTTGAGCTATCTTCATCTTTGCTGAACCTATCCGTGTCAGAATAGGATACTGGAGATTCACACACTGCAAATCACACTTTAAATCTTAGCAATGTCTGTAACAGTGTGTCTTGGAAATTGTTTATAGTCATTTAGATTATGTACTCACTGAGTAACTTCTAATAGATACATTCCGAGAACTCCCTTTGTGAGTCAATTTCCGCTCTTTAAATCATACTGACATAAAGAAAAATTAAGATGGCTTGTGTGGGAGGCAGAAATCAGCAGTCACATCAGTTCCTGACATGGATATTTTGACCAAATGTCTTTTTCAAATCTTTGGAGAAAACAAAGTGAAATATTTTCCTGAACTGAGGACTGTTATTCATAACATCATCTGTCTTCAGAGGGCTTCCATTTCAGTTGTAGGCCATGGAGCTCACTGAGCCCATCTCCTAAGTGTGTAGTGAACACAATTGTCTGTCCAGTGTCTTTGCTATTGCAGTCTTTAAAGAGGCATCAAACATCAATCAAGATGGAGAGGGTGGAGAAGAATCTTCCTATCATTAATAAAGAATAATTCTTAGAAAGGAAAACAACAGACTCGGAATGCTTTCATGTAACATTCTAGAACTCACTAATCATTCATTCATGTGTTTAAAGAGCTAGGTATCTAACTTCTTATAAGATGATTAGGCAAAGGGAAAAACAACACATGATTTATTTTGATAACAACTAGCTTTGAGATGGGCAGGCAAGCAAAGAGCCTAAAGGGAACACTAAAAAGAAAAGGACTTATAAATATAGAAGAGAGTGATTTTTAGTGTGGAAAAATGAGAAAAATCAAGACAACACTTAATCTCTATTCAATATTTATCATCAATATATCACAACAGAATTCACACCTACCTTGCTAGAAAGTTTCATCTATTATAAATGGAGGAAACTCTAACAGGATTGTTATTTTCACAGTCCACAACCCATTATTTATTCAACAGCGTCAAATTTCTTGACTTCATTTACAGATGTTATTTATACTTTTCTGGATTGCTTCAAGAATATTAAAACACTCAAGTGTAAAAACAATCCTTATTCTCTCAGGCAGGTCATCTGATATCATCTCTCCCTTGAAAATGATGCCTGTCACTTAAAATATACATGATACCAAAATTCTTAATTAAATGGGAGGAAACAAGGTCATTCTCACTTACAGCCCAAAGGGCTAAAGTTCTCTATTCTATCTAGACCCTCATATATGTCCCATCAGTGTAGGATGTGAAAACCTTACAGTCACTCAGGTATTTATTCTCACTATAGGAAAGTACTATTATCCCCAGTTTACACATGGGAACTGCAGCAGAGCAAGACTCAATCACTTGCCCCAGGTTACAGAGCAAATCAGTGGCTGACAGGAACTGAAAAAAGCTTCCTGAACTCCAGGCCAGTGTCTTTATTACAAGGCGATCCTTTCAAAGCAAAGAGCCACAAGACCTCTCACTGGGTGTGACAGCATACTGAGAGATGGAGCTTGAGCCAGCACTCTGGTCACTATTAGCAGCCATTAGGTTCCCTCAGAGAAGGCCTAATTGGTCACGCGATGTGCCTGGCTTAGGAAGTTAATGAGCTAATTAGTGCATTAATGGGCAAGTGGTTAAAAAGAACACAGGTAGGAGCGGGGAGAGAAAAAAGAGGGGCTAAGAGTGTCTGACAAGGGGTGGGTCTGTGAGCAGAGACTCCTCAACTCACTTTCTTCCCCCCAGGAGAAGGGACAAGAAAGCTGGAAAACAGTGCAATGGTGTGGATGCAGTGATATGTATTTGTGGAGGGACCGAGACACTGCAAATAAAGTACATGCTGGTGTTCTCAACTAAGAGCTGTATGTGTGCGTGCAAGCAATGACGGAATGTTAGGTGTGCCCTTTCACACTGGGGTAATATGAAAGGTTTATTTCCCCTATCTTTCACCCCCTAGAAATGAATTCAATCCTCATGAAATGATTGCTGATGGATACTCAGTCTCAAAAGTAATCTTTTTTGAGCACCTCTAGGTTTCCTTAATCTCATATTGGGTTAGTCAGCCAACCACAGGGGCCTCAGGTAACGTTAGGTCAAAAGGACAACATGTTGGACTCTTTTCCTCTCCCAGTGAAGTTAATGGCAAAGCTCCCATTAACTTCAATAAGAGCAGGACTGTACCCAATACAATTTGTATGGCCCGGCCTTTCAAAATCAGTCTCTAATTTTGGGACACCCTGAATTAGAGACATCCCCAAATTAGAGACTACTTTAAAAAAAATCTGCCTGCATACATCCTACATTATCTGTGATTATCACTAAGAAAAATACTCTCGTTTTTATCTTATTTTGCTAAAGCGGGTGGTGGGGGGAGTACATTACATTTACTATATTTCATGTTACAATAAAGATGGGTGAATAGTGGGGGAAATTATGCAGAATAACTTGACAAATATAGGAAAATCTGTCAAATTATTTGGTGCCTATTATTCATCTACTTCCAGTAGTAATAGTTAATTTAGCGAAGTTTCCAGCAATAATCTCCCCTCCTGTGCCATTGACTTAACAATATTCCATATAAAATCATTTTATCTATATTTTTGCTTTATTTCCTTTCCTGGTAATAAATTTTCTACATTAAAAGCTGAAATTATTCTAAATTGGATGGAGGAGCTAAAGCGTTCCCTTGTTTTTATGATAATCATGTAGCTTATGAGTGAAGATGCTAAACTGAACCTGTTTTTTTTCTTTTTTAGAGTATTAACAAAAATGGTCATCACTTTGACATAGTGCTGTTTTGTATCTACCTACCATTTTCCTCAGCAAACTTCTGTAGCCAAACTCCCTTCACAGTTTCTCACTAGCCCATCCTTTGTCCTGCATCATTAACATTTGCTTTCTTTTTGGTATTTGATTATGATTCTGACCACCCCAGCTCAGTTCCACTCACAAAGGATTTAAAAAAATGAAATCAAAAGCAAAAAAAATCCTCACTGCACAATCTCAATCAGCAAAAATACAGCCTCTGACATTTCATTTTATTCAAAAGTTCTGTGCAAAAACTCAGTACACCATGCATTAGTCCATCTGCAATACATGGCTAATAGGCTGTCATGGGCTACAGCTCTGAAGGCCATTCACCCTTTGTTGTGCAATATAGAATAGAAAATATCAATGTTAGCATTATTTTGCTGGAGCTATTTTGCTGGAGCCAGGCAGCAATCTATCCCATGGTGTCATGTAACATACTATATGTGGACTAGCGGAACTACTGTATTAAAAAACAAACCAAACCATAGCAATCTTGCTCAAAGTTCATTCCAAGGCTCAGTCTTTGCTAACACTTAGAGCCTAATTGTATGCAGAGATCATCAACCATGATCAGAACTACCTAAGATGCCTGGCACACTCCTCTACAGGGCTTCTGTTCAATGCATCAGATTCCAGGTGTTAGCCTTTCATTTTTACTGCATATTCTTAAATTAGATGATAAAAACAGAAGACCAAGTTCCTGTTTCATTTGTGCAGAGGCTTTAATGTCAGGCTGCAAAGGCTACAGACACACACACACACACACATGAATTACATAAGTGTAGACATGGGAGGAAGCTTTTATAAGAGCAGTTCTCGTTTTCCTGCTTTTCTTGGTATGTTTTATTTTATATGATCATCTCATTGGAAACAAACCAGGGAACTGGTCTATTTTCAAACTTTTGAAATTCCATGGGCTCTGCTACGGTACAGAGCCCTGCTGCTGTGGCAGGTCATTGGAAGGCATTGCCTCCTCACTGCAGGCAGCTGAGTTGGTTTCTGGAAAAGGAGGGTTTTGTCAGCTCCTTGCTTCTCTGGTCTTCCGCTGTTAATGAATGCTGCAGTTGGCTCCTCTGATATTCTGCTTTCAATAACTTGCCACGGAATAAAGCATGGAAAGGTGGCCACTGCTCTGCTTAATAGCATCAGAGGTCCCTTCTACAATGATTAATACCTCAATTTGTGGCAGTTAGATAGGCTCTATGAAGAGAAAGGGGATACCACTAAGTGTGTAGAGTGTGCAGACAGAGCTATGCAACATATGCAATAATTACACTGTGTTGGCTGTGGTGGAAGAAAGTTTGGCCTGAGATCTCACTACTACTTTCCCCCAATAGCTCCAAACTCAGATTCAGCCTGATTTTTATGGTTACCCTCCCCCATCTCTCTAAATGGATCAAGCTGTAACCTTGGAGCTTGACATCCCAATGTGTCAAAATGTGACATATACACATTTTTCAACCCAGGCACATCTCTCTGATGATGATTATTACTGATCATTTGTATAGAGCAGGTGATGTGTGTGATACCTATACTAAATTGTGGGTGCAAAAGTATGGGCCCATTTTACAGTTGGTGCCAAATTACCCCTGCAAAAAAGGAGTCTGGCACTGAAAAAGTGACTCTATGTAACCATCCTGGGTCCTGCTGGACTTTCTGAAACTCACATAGACTCTGGAGTTAAGAAGCTGGGGCATGCACTGTCAAGGTGTTCTTCAGCACTTTTATGCATATCTTATAAGTCCTCTACCACACATACCTGCACAAACAAAATCCAGATTTTTGTGGAGTCTGGAGTTCCTAAGCCTCACAGGGCCTCCTTCAGAGTCTTGGCAGAACCAGCTGGGTTCAAGGATTTTCAGGAGTCCACACACTTTGTTTCCATAGATTTTCTTTAAGTCACAAGATGAACCAATTATACTGAAAGATTAAGAAGTCTGACTTTGAAGAAATTTTGGTGCAGTCAGGAAACCAAGATAAGATAACTAGCACACCTGCAATATGGGATGTAATCTAATCCACATATTTGGTGGAGAATAAATAGCTCCATACAGCACTAAGGAAATTTCTAGACAATGGAGTCATAGATGCAAACTTACTGGAAAAAGAAAAGCTGACAGAGAAACTTGGGTGTCACCTGGATATTTCTGGTCCAAAGATACACAAAGTTCTGTGCCAAAAGCTTGACTTCCTCACAGCTGTGAAACAGAATGCATTTTATGAGAGGCCCCCTTCCATGAGGGATGGACATGGTGAGGAGCCAGGCTGCTGCCAAACACAAGGTGGGATGGTACGGAAAGGAAAGACTATGTAAGTCCCCTGCCTTTTCCCCTCAGGAAGCAGCCATAAGCAGCAATAAGGCATCCTCCCTCCACAATCCCTGGGAGGGTGGAAATGGCTAAGAACACATCACCAGACAATTTTGGCATTTGGCTATCATTGTGCCTAGCATAATGGGGCCTTGGCCCTGGTTGAGGCATTTAGGATGTCACTATTGGTATATTGCTACCGGAATACAAATGTCAATTAAAAAATAATAATAATAATAATAATAAGTAATAACTTTAGGGATGCTTCCTTCAACTCCAGGAAGGAAGGAGGGACATAAAGTTGTCAAGCTTTGACCCAGGCAGCAAGAAGGAATGGGGAAACTTACCATCTTGCTATACAGATATTTTGTAACTTAAGGATTGTATCGACACAAGCAATCCTTTGTCTGTCTTTCTTTCTTTCTTTTGATCAGGCTAAAGAAAGCTGTGATTACAACTCACTGCATGCTGGACCAGAAAGGAGAAATGTGAAGTGCAGAGGTTTAGATGCCTTAAAATGTCAGGATGTTGGTTTTTTTAAGAGGCAACCAGAGAGGGGAAGTGACTTTCCTATGCTCATACATCAGGTCATGCATAGGCAAGAATAGAATCCAGGTCTCCTGACTTCTAGTTCAGTGTCCTATCAAATTAGAATCTCAATTAAGCTCTCAAGCAGGATATGAAAAGGCAAAAGGAGGAATAAGTTTACATATTCAGTCTATCAACATGTAAGCTCCTTGAAACTTGGACTGTATCTTCTTCTATGTTTTTGTACCATTGAAACTGATGATTTACTCACTAACTAATATTGCTGACAGAGCTAACTATTGAAATTGGGAAACAAAGTAAAAATAGGCTTATAAAGAGGACTGGCTTTAGAAATGTGTGTTACCTTTTATATCCACTTTCTTATATACTCCATTAAGGGCCGGATTAATCAATTGACTTGAAATAACCAAGACAGGGAGGGTTTTAAAAATATTTTGTGACTGTTTGGCATCACCTATCCCTAACCCTAATCCATCCCCTGCCATAATGCAGGCTTTTTTCCAATTGCATATTCTCAATGGCTTTGCCATGTCTCATTTGAAATTATTTAAACAAAAGGATTTCTATCACTTACCGTGGGAGATGATTACAAAGTCTACTAGAGCTCAATTTTAGGACTTTCCCCTTGCTATTTAGCCTTAACTTTCTTTGGTTCATGTTCATCCCATTACTTCTTTTTTCATCACCTTGAACCACCCTCATATTTTATTTCCCTCTTTGGTGTTTAAACTCAGAAAAGGAGACTGGAAAAAAAACCCAGAAAATTGTTGATGATTTTGAAATTATATAACTGTCTATGATTTCTGGGGGTTTTTCCACTTTACTGGCAGGAAAAGATTTTAAATTTGAAGCAAAGAAATTATTCTATTTCTGGAGAATTTGGACTTATCTGGAGTCCTGTTTTTGGAACAGATTTACCTAAAAAAATTATAAAAAGCTGACAAGGGAGAGACTGTCTACTCGATATGTATCTGTTGATCCTACCCTGGCATTTAAATAGACTGGAATTTAATCTCTGAGAAATACTCTCTGATATTGGGTAAAAGGCTACTTGTGTCAAAAATTAGCACTTGTTATGGCTGAAAGACATAATGGAATTTCTCAAATATTGACACATGGGTGGCTAAAGAGTAAAAGTGCCCCCTTTTGTTTCATAATATTATTGCCAAGAAGCTGATGATGCATTCTGGAGTCTCATTTTATATAATTGTTTTAGTCTTCCATGGTGGTTTGTCTTCGACTGTAATTAGGGTTGGGTTTGAACCAAAGCCCTGGATCTGAACATTCCACTGTTCAAACACATTCAGAAATATTGACGCTCATCTTGTTAGTGCCAACATTTTAGTTGGGATTTTTGTTATTGATGGGGAAAGGAAGTCAGAGGTCTGGTTTGTAAAAACTTCCCATTGGGAAGGACTGAGTTTTGTAGACTTGATAGAAGTATATTTTACAGAAGAGATTAAAGAAGGAGATGGTTGAGGCATGGTGGACAGGGTTGAGGAAGTGGTCCCAGACGCAGAAGACTCCGTGGAAGAAGGCATTGAGGTCGGAGAGGGAAAAGGTCCTGATGGTGGCAGAGAAGCAGGTTGTTTGGACAGAGTGATGTGCGCAAGCAGGGGAGCAGAGATAAGCAAGACAGAGGGAAGTGAGGCCAGGTCGTACAGAACCATTGAAGTGAGGACAAAGACCTTGAACTGGATGTGGTAAATGCAAGGAGGTCAATAAAGGATTTTGAGTGAGGATGTCAAGTCAACTTTAATATAATGGAGTAAAAAAATGAAATAATAGCCTCTGAGTGTTTTTATAAAGAATAGTTGTTCAGTGAAGATATCTGTGGGGCATGATGAACCTAGTCTTGTACCTCTGAGCCCTTTTTCTACTGAATCAAGTCCAGTACTGCTGATGAAATGTGGATGAAGGGAATTGTTTAGGAAAAAAGCAATGGGATTTGTATTCACTGGATGAATTCGAGGCATAAATGCATCAGGTTCTATCACTACTATTAACTATCTTATTTTAATGTGACAACCCTCAGGAATATACTTCTCACAGCCTGTAATAACAGGCGTAGGGAAGGCTTCGGGAAATTGAGGAGATATGCCTAAAAATACATAGTTCATGCTACAGAGAGAAATCATGCAGGGCCTGAGATATTCCACAGCTAAAAACAAATGTTTCAGGATTCACACTGCATAACATTAGTGAGAATCAAAGCTTCATATTTATGACTTTTCAATTTGTGGGAAATATTTGAAATCTTTAATAGTCCCTGGGCCTAATCATGCAAGGTACTGAGTGCTCTCAACTCCTACTAAAATCAACTGGAGTTGAGAGGACCCAGCACCTTGTAACCTTATGGTCCTACATTGGCAACCTCCCTACTATGTGCTTAAAGTTCAAGTCAAACATAATTGTCACTAAGCAAATGATAAATAAATCGAGTTGGAGTTCCAGCTATGTTAGGGATGTCACCGTGAATTCCCCATCTTAGTATCTGATAAATCTGTTCCTGATTATGAGTGAAAAACAATGTGTTTGATCTGTGACTAGAAAGCATTATTTCCCCTGCCCTCTTCCACTGTCCTCCCATTCTTTTCACATCTCATTGGACTGCATCTTCTACTGCCTGGGTATGCAGTAGTCCAATTCTGATGCTGTCAGTAGGACTCCATTGAGCAGGCGATGTGTCACTGAAGTACTGTTACTCAGAAGGGAAACTTTCTGGACTGGAGCTTAGAATTAGTGCTGTCTGCCAACCTCAGAGGAAAAAGTTCTGCTAATAAGCTGGGCTGAGTGGCACTGGCAGTCTGTCCATCTTTTCATCAAATCAATCAGGCACCAAGAAACAGTCCCAGCAAAATGATCCAAAGTAAACATTATGATTTTAAGAGGGATAAATGACACAAGAAGCCAAAGAAGTTCTTGAAGAAACAGAGCTGCTATACAGACCACCTACTGTAGCAATTAAACAGCTGCATTATGTACAAGCTGAAGGTGATGATGTAATGAAGAGTAGAAGAGCCCAGCAGGAAAAGAGTTGCCATATTCTTAAACCTGACTTCAAAAAGAAATGAAATGGGATTTCAGAAATTTTGGCCCATATAATATACAAAAAAATGCTTAGGCAAAATTACCAAAAGAGGATTTTTAAAAAAGGATTCTTTTATTGTGATGTATATTGAATCTGATCTATTTTCATTGTATAACAAACAAGTATTCCTGTACTGCATGCAGAACTGAGGTTTAGTATATGTTTCATAACGTGTATAGAGAAAGTCAGATAAATAAATATGGCTCATTAGTGTAGTATACTTTACGTTTAGTGAAATCTACCATGTTGTTTAAATTTGTATCCAAATCACCCACTAAAGTGAAGGTTAGGTTTTTAATGTTCCTCTTCTCTCTCTCTCTCTCTCTCTCTCTCTCTCTCTCTCTCACACACACACACACACACACGCACACGCACATGCACATGCACATGCACACACGGGATTTCACTGGATTCAGGAAAGTCTCGTCAAGTTCAGGGCTGTCCTGCAAATTTCTTTCTCACCTCTAAGCCATGTGGATCTCAGGCGATCTGCAGCTTCTTTATTTTTAAGATTCCATATTAACTTTTAAAGAAAAAATGCACAGTAAAGCAAACAAAATACAAGACAATGAGGAAGACATTTAAATGAATACAACGATTGTTATTACTGACAGCAGGAGTAAGGCGCAGTCCTGCAGTTGCCAGGTGACCCCTCTGCTTCCCCTTTCGCTGCTGCTTTTGCTGGATCTAAAAAAGGAAGGAGGAAGCAGAGGTGAGGCCAGAAGGTGAAGGGGAGGGCCAGTACTGTCCCCAGTCAGCCCTCTCCCACACTACTATATAGCAACCTCAAGGTCCTTTCAGGACCAAACTACCCCCAGACAGCACCCACCCATTCTAGACACTCCAGCATTCTCAGACACCTTCCATTATCCCCCCCATGCCAGAGGCCTCTAGCACCTACCATTCCAAGAGCCCAGACAAACCCTAGCACCCACCCATTTACCCCAGACATCCCAGTATCCATATACCCCAGCAAACCTATACACCAGTCTATGTCAGGTGGTTGCCCACCACGGCTATACAGCCTCTAGCACACACCTACCACAGCACAGCTGCCACGTTTTGCGCAGCTCTGTGTCTTGTTGTGACAACTAAGCCTACACATTCACCCAAATTGTGAGCTCAACTGTAAAAAGTATGTAAACCCACAAAAGATGTTATAATAACCTATCATAATAAATGTTGACGGGAAAAGGTATGAAAGGGAGATGAGTAACTGAATTAGTCTAAACAAAAAAGGCCAACTTGATATGATTCAAGGACTGTGTTGAAATTATGCTTGTTAAAAACAGGAGATGTGCAGCTGGAAGCTAGTGAGCCAAAATTGGTATGTCGGATATTTGGCCTAATTGGTGGACGAAATAATGAAGGGATGGGCTAGTGCAGTGGTTCTCAAACTAGGGCCGTCGCTTGTTCAGGGAAAGCCCCTGGCGGCCCAAGTTTGAGAACACTGGGCTAGTCCACCTGTCACTCCCTTTTTGGGTCCTTAAGCATTTTTTGTGGGGAAAGTACGAAAGAATGAAAAGATGAACACACAGAAAGAACAGACAGAGGCTACTGGAAGGATCTTCACCATCTTGGCTGCCAACCCCCACCATTTCATGGGACCCCAGGCTTTCACCATCGTGATCCCGAGAGAGGTCCTGACCAGAACGAGGCAGAGAGACAGGGACCAAGTTGACATTGCCACCTCTGCTGGCTCCAATTGAATCCCAAACACCAGACAGTTATTACCATCTAAGAGACTGTCAAACAAGAGGGCTTCTCCTTCTAAGATTGGACTTAACTACAGCAACAATGACATCTTCCAGAGCTTGGGATCCAGCACATCTACACTGCAATTAAACAGCCTTGTAGCCTGTGCCCAGCGAGCCTGAGTCAGCTGACATGGGCCAGCCATGGGTGTTTAACTGCAGAGCAGACATAACTCATATGTAGCACAAGCCCTCTCTATTAAGTCCTCATACTTGAAGAAGGAGATAATCTCTTGGGGTTCCTCATGGGAATTATACTAGCATAAATGAAAAAGGTTGCAGACCAGTTCTCAAGAGTTTGAGGCACCTTTGGTCTGCGGGGTTTGGCCTCCTCTTTTTTGTCCTTTTCCGCCCCTTCCTTTGTCTGCTTTTCCCTGAACAACAAGGTAAATAAATCCACAATTTCCCCTTTCGACAGATGTTTCCTGAATATGTGATCGGATCCCACATAAGCTCTAGTGGCATTAGTTGTCATGTCTCCAGACTGAGTTTTGGTAGGAATGCTGCCACTTGGAGATAGGGTGTGTGTGTACTTCCCTAATTGCGCCATATTCCATAGCAGGATATCAACCTTATACTAAACCTGTGACCCAAGCGTTATTCCCTTGTCTGACGGGGCCATTCCTGCCCAACCTATGTGTCACTGATTTTTCCAGATCACTCCATATCTCTTGAGGGGGGTGTCACAGGGAGGTGTGACCTTGGGCCACCACCCTTGCGTGTCAACATTCGCAATCCCTCGCTTCATTATCTGCGCACTGCTAGCAAATCCCCTACCCCCCAGCATGCCCACTATTGGAGTAGGAGTCCCCTTAGGGAGAGGGGCTCTGGAATCCTTAGTTGTTCAATTCCTTTGCGTCTTGACAACATGGTCTGGTGCGGGAAGCTGTGAGTAACTCTGCTGGAACAGAGCCAAAAGATAGTCCACATGGGCTCTCCCCCTTCCAGGTTAAATCCTGGGACCTGGGGAATGCCAGCCAATTAGCATCCCATACCCCCCAGCTGGCCAATGGGTGCCAGAGACTCCAATGTGGGAGGAGCTACTTGATATCCCCAGTGTTCCCACACTCAGGGCCGGCTCCAGGCACCAGCCTGGCAAGCAGGTGCTTGGGGCGGCCGCTCCGGAGCGGGGCGGCAGGTCCAGCTATTCGGCGGCAATTTGGCGGACGGTCCCTCACTCCCGCTCGGAGCGAAGGACCTTCCGCCGAATTGTCGCCACAGATCGCGATCGCGGCTTTTTTTTTTTTTTT